>NC_142345.1:5884404-6193452 GCF_054954075.1 Amborella trichopoda
CACTTAGAAAAAGTCAGAAGAAAGAAAACAGGGGGGATGGGGTACAGACACCCTTAGTAAAAAAAATTAAAAATCTAAAATCTTATATATCCAATTCCGTAAAAAATATTCATAAATATGTGAATATGTCTTAGCACGAGAGAGAGTCTACAATGATATTTGATATTTTTCAACAAAAAATATATCATAACATAATCACAAAAAATGAATTCACAAAATCAAGATCATGAAATTTTCTAACTTAAAGAGACCAAAGCATAGGATCATTATACATGCAATGACAATTATTATGTAAATAAAATATGTATAAAATCCCTAAATTATAAGCCACAAAAAAAAAAAATGCATACAATCGATATAACAACCTTTACTTGAATAGTTGTTGCGTGCATAACAATTTTCAATAGTCCAATAAAATTATGTACTAATTTTCAGTAATAAAATATGGAAGAAAGAAAGGTGCAAGCCAACTGATTTTCAGCAATTATATGTCTCTTTGCCTCTCTCTCTCTAAAATTACAGTAGTAACTCTATATCTCTCTCTCTAAAATTAAATAGTACATTTTATAGTTAATTTTATTTTATTTTATTTTATCATTATAATTGTAAAAATTAGAGAGAGATTTACCACTTCACTTTGGCCAAGTGGTTCAAGTGAGTGGTTGCTATGTGCACGAGGTTTCCAAAACAAAAAGAGCGAACTCTTTTTGAGTTAAAGAAGAGCAAAGAAAAAAAAAGGGGCCTGAAATTCACTGATATTTATTGAATTGCAGTTAGTTTTATTGTGATATTCAATGAAAAAGTAAAAAAAAAACGTTCAAAAAGGGCTTCCCAAAAAAAAAAATATACGTTGAACTTCTGCTTGGGTAAATATTAATTCACTGCAAGAGCTAAATATCTATCCCGCTATATACGAGATCTCCTACCTATCAGTCACCGACTTGCTACACCCAGGAACAATGAATCATACAATGGCTATCTATGTATGAGCGTCAATAACCTTATCAATAAGATATATGTGAATCAAGAACAATGAGTCAACAAGATATACATGAATCACGTAGGCAAAAAGGTGAATTAAGAGTAGAGGATTATGAAAAAAAAAAGAAAAAAGATATTTATGAATAAATAACAATGAATCAATAATTTTATCAATAAATTTATCAATAAAAGCGTCAAGGTTGTTAAATTATCAATAATGTTATCTTCCAATATGTATGAGCGTCAAGATAGGGGTAGTACCTATGTATGAGCGTCAAGATAGGGGTAGTAAGGTACTGTGCACCAAAAATCGTCAACAATGGAAAAAATTACGACTCATGCAATTGTGATTCATAGCTCAAGCGACAGCAGTAGAGAGCCAAAATTGAGAATAAAAAATTTACAGCAAGATATATGTGAATGGCAAAGCCCATATCAAAATTATTGTAAATTAAACTCAGGATAAAATACCAATAAAAACGAAACATAGAACCTGGGATCTGTAGGTTATGAGCCCACCCCACTTCTACAACCCACTCTGATACCAATGTTGAAATCTTGAGGGAATAGATGGATCACTCCCAGGATTAGGGGCAGTGTCGTGAGACTATTGATCGTAAAGATTAGGCTTTTACCAGAACTATGAGAGTTCTGTAAATTTCTGTGTACCTCTCCATGGCCATGAAACCCTTCTTAAAGAGGGATGGAGGAGGTCGTTCTCCAACGTTCGGCTTCCTCCTGAAATCTCTAAGAAAACGTAGCCCTGTAATCTTGAGAAGTTGGTAGTTACTTTCAAACCGTTAGACAATGGCAATTTCTCACTTTAAGAAGCCTCCATATTTTAGTGATAAGCATTAAACTATAAGAGATATAAAAATTACACATTTAAAGGCCCCATGGCCACACACACGATAATGGTGGCACAGATGAGTTCTGCAACTCATACAATCAGTATATAAAACATGGGAAAGGTTTCTATATTTCCCCTACAGCATTGAAGATCTATGCTTCCTCTACCATCCAGCCATCCAATTTTGATCAAGAAAGCCACACACCATTTTATCTTATATCCGGCATCTCAAATTATTTTATTTTTAATTTTTTTTATACAAATTATATGAATATAAAATTTGGTACGTTCAATTTTCTCATTGGAGTGTACCTATAAAAAATATTAAAAATATTTTTTTGATAAAATATAATGATCAAAATACCCTTTGAAACTTTCAGTGGTATTTTCATCATCTTATTTTATTGGAAGTATTGTTTCTATATTTTTTGCTAGTGTGAGTTTAATAGAGAATTGAAATTACAAAATTTAGTGTTAAAATAGTTTATAAAAAAATTAAAAATAAAATACTGTAGAGATATGACATTGTGATTGGGGCAATCTGAGCCCTCCATTCAGAATGGACTGTTGGATACGAAGAAATATATAAGTTTTATGTTGTAGGGGAAGGATAGAAAACTTGGCCATGAGACATTTATCACTTTATAGTTTCTTTACTAGCATACCTTTTTGATGGAGGATTTATAAAAGGCTAAAAGGTCATTGCATATTTCTAGGATGCTAGGTAGTTTTCAAAAAAATTTGGAAGTAGGAAAAATTATCTTATGGATTTGAGATTGACCATGATTAATTAAAGTACTAAACGATTATAACTTCCTGTTCAAGGTTCGAATCTTACGATTGAACAACTAAAAAAAGAAATATTCATATTCAAGTCAAGACACATTGTTTGTGGTTTGTATATAAAATTGTCTTAAAAAAAAAACCAAGTTAACTTTTCCTTTCTTTTTAGATTTCTCGCCTATTCTCGATCCGGTCAAGGTCTTGGCAATTGCAACAGTATGTCTCAAGGATAAAATCCTACAGCTGAATTGATTATTAAAATATAATTTACTTAAGGGTGTGGTTTGTATAAGGCTGATGCCCTAAACAATCAAAGTAAGGTGCACCTTTAGATAGGGTCGAAAGATAATGGTTTTAGTGACGAAAATCTTTATGATGGTCTGAAAATTTATTTTCACCCCTAATTACAACAAAGAAAACGTTTATATAAGGTTGCAAACTTCAAATGTAGAATTAAAGATGCACCCCAAAAATCCATTGGGAAAGGTTATCTTAGTGTTGAAAAACCCTCAAATCAATCATCTCCTTGTCGAGATATATGAATGTGAAAAAAAAAAAATTGAGTCCCAAAAATAGTGCACCTTACAACACATTATCTAGACTACCCATTTTTAAGATTTTCATAGGTTTATAGATCTACTTAATTTTAACCTTTTTTGGAGTTCAAATTTTATAATTAGACATGAAAATCAATTTTTAGATAATCCTAAGAATTTTTTAAACTAAAATTATATATTATGATAAAATTTGGAGGTGTGCCTTAATTGGATTGCTTAAGGTTGTAACCTTATAGAAACCACACCCATTATAAATTAATAATGTAGACCAAACAGATATATGAACATTTGAAAATCTTGAAAATTGACGATCTAGATAATGGATTATAAGATACACTATTTCGAAGATTTGAAGTCCCTCTTTTTTTTTTTCTTCTTCTCTTTTTTTTATTTTTTTTTTATTTTTTATTTTTACGTTTATGTATCTCAAGGTTGAGATGATCGGATTTTAGGATAGGAAAAATTATCTTCTGGATTTGAGATTGAGCATGATTAATTAAGGTACTAAACGATTATAACGTCCTGTCCAAGGTTTGAATCCTATGATTGAACAACTAAAAAAAGAAATTTTCATATTCAAGTCAAGACACATTGTTTGTGGTTTGTTTATAAAATTGTCCTAAAAATAAAACCAAGTTAACCTTTCCTTTCTTTTTAGATTTCTGGCCTATTCTCGATCCGGTCAAGGTTTTGACCATTGTAAATGTATGTTGCAATGTCTCAAGTTCAAATCCTACTGCTGAATTAATTATTAAAAAGATAATTTTCTTAAGGGTGCGGTTTGTATAAGACCGATGCCTTAAATAATCAAAGTAAGGTGCACCTTCAAATAGCGTCGAAAGATATGATTTTAGTGTCGAAAATCTTTATGATGGTTTGAAAATTTATTTTCATCTCTAATTATGAGAAAGAAAAAGTTTATATAAGGTTGCAACCTTAAAATGTAGAATTAAAGATGCACCCCAAAAATCCATTGGAAAAAGTTGTCTTAGTCTTGAAAAACCTTCAAATTAATCAATCTCTTGTCGAGATATATATGAATATGAAATAAATAAATAAAATTGAGTCCCAGAAATAGTGCACCTTGCAACACATTATCTAGACCGCCCATTTTCAAGATTTTCATATGTTTATAGATCTACTTAATTTTAACTGTTTTTGGAGTTCAAAATTTATAATTAGAGATGAAAATAGATTTTCAGATGACCCTAAGAATTATTTACATATAAATTACTTGTTAGGATAACTTTTGGAGGTGCGCCTTAGTTGGATTTTTTAAGGTTGTAACCTTATAGAAACCACACCCATTATAAAATTCACATCTTAAAAAATAATATAGATCAAGCAGATATATGAACATTTGAAAATCTTAAAAATTAACGGTCTAGATAATGCATTATAAGATACACTATTTCTAAGACTTGAAGTCTCTCTTTTTTCTTTTTCTTCTTCTTTTTATTTTTTTTAGTTTTTTATTTTTATTTTTACTTTTATGTATCTCAAGGTTGAGATGATCGGATTTTAGGGTAGAAAAAATTCCCCCTGGATTTGAGAATGAGCATGATTAATTAAGGTACTAAACGATTATAACTTCCTGTCCAAGGTTCGAATCCTATGATCGAACAACTAAAAACAGAAATATTCATATTCAAGTCAAGACACATTGTTTGTGGTTTGTGTATAAAATTGTCCTAAAAATAAAACCAAGTTAACATTTCCTTTTTTTTTAGATTTTTGGCCTATTCTCGATCCGGTCATGGTCTTGGCAATTGCAACAGTATGTCTCAAGTTCAAATCCTACTACTGAACTGATTATTAAAAATATAATTTACTTAAGGGTGTGGTTTGTATAAGGTTGATGCCCTAAACAATCAAAGTAAGGTGCACCTTCAAATAGCGTCGAAAGATATAATTTTAGTGCCAAGAATCTTTATGATGGTCTGAAAATTTATTTTCATCCCTAATTACAATAAAAAAAACGTTTATATAAGGTTGTAACCTTAAAATGAAGAATTAAAGATGCACCCCAAAAATCCATTGGAAAAGGTTGTCTTAGTGTTGAAAAACCCTCAAATCAATCATCTCCTTGTCAAGATATATGAATATAGAAAGAATAAATAAAATTGAGTCCAAGAAATAGTGTACCTTGCAACACATTATCTGGACCACCCATTTTCAAGATTTTCATATGTTTATAGATCTACTTAATTTTAACCGTTTTTGGAGTTCAAATTTCATAATTAGGCATCAAACTAGATTTTCAGATAATCCTAAGAATTTTTTGCACATAAATTACATACAATGATAAAATTTGGAGGTGCGCCTTAAGTGGATTGTTTAAGGTTAACCATATAGAAACCACACCCATTATAAATTTACATCTTAAAAAATAATGTAGATCAAGGTGACATATGAACATTTGAAAATCTTGAAAATTGACGGTCTAGATAAAGCATTATAAGATACCCTTTTTCGAAGACTTGAAGTCCCTTTTTTTTCTTTTTCTTTTTCGTTTTCTTTTTTTATTTTTTTTATTTTTATTTTACTTTTATGTATCTCAAGGTTGAGATGATTGGATTTTAGGGTAGGAAAAATTTTCTTCTGGATTTGAGATTGAGCATGATTAATTAAGGTACTAAACAAGGTTCGAATCCTATGACTGAACAACTAAAAAAAAGAAATATTCATATTCAAGTCAAGACACATTGCTTGTGGTTTGTATATAAAATTGTCCTAAAAATAAAACCAAGTTAAACTTTCCTTTCTTTTTAGATTTGTGGCCTATTCTCGATCCGGTCAAGGTCTTGGCAATTGCCACTGAACTGATTATTAAAAATATAATTTACTTAAGGGTGTGGTTTGTCTAAGGCCGATGCCCTACACAAACAAAGTAAGGTGCACTTTCAAATAGCATCGAAAGATATGATTTTAGTGCTGAAAATCTTTATAATGGTATGAAATTTTATTTTCATCTCTAATTACAATAAAGAAAAAGCTTTTATAAGGTTGCAACCTTAAAATGTAGAATTAAAGATGCACCCCAAAAATCCATTGGAAAAGGTTGTCTTAATGTTAAAAAACCCTCAAATCAATCATCACTTTGTCGAGATATATGAACTTGAAAAAAATGAATAAAATTGAGTCCCAAAAGTGCACCTTAAAACACATTATCTAGACCGCCCATTTTCAAGATTTTCATGTGTTTATATATCTACTTAATTTTAACCGTTTTTGGTGTTCAAATTTTATAAGTAGATATGAAAATAGATTTTCGGATAATCCTAAGAATTTTTACACTAAAATTACATATTATGACAAAATTTGGAGGTGCACCTTAATTGGATTGCGTAAGGTTGTAACCTTATAGGAACCACACCCATTATAAAATTTACATCTTAAAAAATAATGTAGATCAACCAGATATATGAACATTTGAAAATCTTGAAAATTGACGGTCTAGATAATGCATTATAAGATACACTATTTCGGAGACTTGAAGTCCCTCTTTCTTTCTTTTTTTTCTCTTTTTTTTTTTCATTTTTTTTTTTATATATATATTTACTATTTCGGAGACTTGAAGTCCCTCTTTCTTTCTTTTTTTCTCTTTTTTTTTTTCATTTTTTTTTTTATATATATTTTTACTTTTACATTTTTGTATCTCAAGGTTGAGATGATCGGATTTTAGGGGAGGAAAAATTCTCTTCTGGATTTGAGATTGAGCATGATTAATTAAGGTACTAAACGATTATAACTTCTTGTCCAAGGTTCGATACCTATGATTAAACAACTAAAAAAAGAAATATTGTTTATTGTTTGTGTATAAAACTATCCTAAAAATAAAACCAAGTTAACCTTTCCTTTTCTTTTAGATTTCTGGCCTATTCTCGATCCGGTCAAGATCTTGGCAATTGCAACAGTATGTCTCAAAGTTCAAATCCTACTGCTGAGCTGATTATTAAAAATATAATTTACTTAAGGGTGTGGTTTGTATAATTCAAATCCTACTGCTAAACTTATTATCAAAAATATAATTTACTTAGGGGTGTGGTTTCTATACGGCTGATGCCCTACACAATCAAAGTAAGATGCACCTTCAAACAGCGTCGAAAGATATGATTTATTGCTGAAAATATTTATGATGGTCTGAAAATTTGTTTTCATCTCTAATTACAATAAGAAAAAGTTTATATAAGGTTGCAACCTTAAAATGTAGAATTAAAGATGCAACCCAAAAATCCATTGGGAACTGTTGTCTTAGTATTGAAAAACCCTCAAATCAATCATCTCCTTGTCAAGATATATGAATATGAGAAAAATAAATAAAATTGAATCCCAGAAATAGTGCACCATGCAACACATACTCTAGACAGCTCATTTTCAAGATTTTCATATGTTTATAGATCTACTTAATTTTAACCGTTTTGGGAGTTCAAATTTTATAATTAGACATGAAAATAGATTTTTGGATAATCCTAAGAATTTTTTACACTAAAATTATATATTAGAATAAAATTTAGAGGTGCGCCTTAATTGGATTGTTTAAGGTTGTAACCTTATAGAAACCACACCCAATATAAATTTTACATCTTAAAAAATAATATAAATCAAGCTAATATATGAACATTTGAAAATCTTGAAAATTGACTGTCTAGATAATGCATTATAAAATACACTATTTCGAAGACTTGAAATCCCCCTTTTTTTCCTTTTCTTCTTCTTTTTATTTTTTTATATTTTTTATTTTTATTTTCTATTTTTATGTATCCCAAGGTTGAGATGATCGGATTTTAGGGTAGGAAAAATTCTCTTTTGGATTTGGGATTGAGCATAATTAATTAAGGTACTACACGATTATAACTTTCTATCCAAGGTTCAAATCCTATGATTGAACAACTAAAAAAAAGAAATATTCATATTCAAGTCAAGACACATTGTTTGTGGTTTGTATATAAAATTGTCCTCAAAATAAAACCAAGTAAACCTTTCCTTTCTTCCAGTCAAGGTCTTGGCAATTGCAACAGTATGTCTCAAGTTCAAATCCTATGTCTCAAGTTCAAATCCTACTGCTGAACGGACTATTAAAAATATAATTTACTTAATGGTGTGCTTTGTATAAGGCTGATGCCCTCAACAATCAAAGTAAGGTGTACCCTCAAATAGCGTTGAAAGATAAGGTCTTAGTGCTGAAAATCTTTATGATGGTCTGAAAATTTATTTTCATCTCTAATTACAATAAAAAAAAAAATTTATATAAGATTGCAACCTTAAATTGTAGAATTAAAGATGCAGCCCAAAAATCCATTGGGAAAGGTTGTCTTAGTGTTGAAAAACCCTCAAATCAATCATCTCCTTGTCGAGATATATGAATATGAAAAAAAATAAATAAAATTGAGTTCTAGAATAGTGCACTTTGCAACACATTATCTAGACTGCACATTTTCAAGATTTTCATATGTTTATAAATCTACTTAATTTTAACTGTTTTTGGAGTTCAAATTTTATAATTAGATATGAAAATGGATTTTCAGATAATCCTAAGAATTTTTTTACACTAAAATTACATATTATGATAAAATTTAGATGTGCACCTTAATTGGATTGCTTAAGGTTGCAACCTTACAGAAACCATACCCATTATAAAATTTACATCTTAAAAATTAATGTAGAGCAAGAAGTTATTGGAAAATTTCAAAATCTTAAAAATTGACGGTCTAGATAATGCATTATAAGATACACTATTTCGAAGACTTGAAGTCCCTCTTTTTTCTTTTTCTTTTTTATTTTTTATTTTTATTTTTACATTTATGTATCTCAATGTTGAGATGTTCGGATTTTAGGGTTTTTGGTGTTACAAAAACTTTCTTCTAGTGAACTTTTGTGGTGCATTTTAATTCGATTGTTTATGGCCTTATATAGACTTTTTCCTTTAAATAAGTGTAATTGGAGAAAACATGTTAAAACTTATGAGATGAGAGAGGAATTTCATTGAAAATTTAGGGACGAAACATGCTGAAAACTTTGGGATGAGAGAGAAAGAGAGAGAGAGAGAGAGAGGTATTCCGGCCCAATAAATTGCACAAGCCACATATGAGAAATTGTGGAGATACAAAAAGAATGAACCGATAATTGGTTCGACCAGCGTTTTAAAAAACGCCGAGTCGAACCGGTTCGACTCGGAATTCGCGAAAAGGGACCGGATCGGTTGAAAAATCGGAAATCGTCCGGTTCTAGAGAGAATCGGACGATTCCACACAGTGACTCGCCGAATCACTGTACGAAATCGGCGAGTCCGAACAGTGAATCGGCGAGTCCGTACGGACTTTTTTTTTTTTTTTTTTTTTTTTGTAATCCATGATAGATTTTTTTGTAATACTTGATCGATTTTTTTGTAATCCATGATCGAATTGTTTTTGTTTTTTTGTAATCCATGATCGAATTTTTTGGTTTTTTGTAACCCATAATAGAATTTTTTGTAATCCATGATCGAAATCTTTGTTTTCTTTTCTTGTAATCCATGATCGCTTTTTTTGTTTTTTTTTTTTTTTTTTGTAACCCATGATAGAATTTTTTGTAATCCATGATCGAATGTTTTGTAATACATGATCGAAATGTTGTTTTTTTTTTGTAATCCATGATCGAAATGTTTGTTTTTTTTTTGTAATCCATGATCGAAATGTTTGTTTTTTTTTTTTGTAATCCATGATTGAATTTTTTGTTTTTTGCTTTTTTTGTAACCCATGATAGAGTTTTTTGTAATCCATGATTGAATTTTTTGTAATCCATGATCGAACTGTTTTTTTTCTTTTTTTGTAATCCACGATTGAATTTTTTGTTTTTTTTTGTTTGTTTTTTTTTGTAATCCATGATCGAATTTTATGTAATCCATGATCGAATTTTATGTAATCCATTATCGAATTTTATGTAATCCATGATTGAATTTTTTGAAAATTTGTGATTTTTTTTTTTTAATCCATGATCGAATTTTTTTTTGTAATCCATGATAGAATTTTTTGAAAATTTGTGATTTTTTTTTTAATCCATGATCGATTTTTTTGAAAATTTGTTATTTTTTTTTTTTAATCCATATTATTCAAAGAGAAAATGAGAGAGATGATGATTCTGAGGCCACCCTATCCCAGCCATATTATTCACATATCGAGTCCCAACAGCAACAGTGTAGGGATGAACACGAAATACTGTAAATTAAATGCTGAATGGCGGTTCATGCAGGGAAAGAACATATCAATATTCGCATATTCATTCAAAAACATGAAAATTCTTAATGAAGTACCCTCATTTTTTATTGAATTCCTAAAAAACAATATTTATAATGAATTTTAATAATTTTTTCGAATTTTTTTAAGCTTTATTCTGACCGATTCACCCGATTCTCGATCCCGATCGCCGATTCGCCGATCCGGATCGGTTTTTTGGAAGCTCGATCCGGGTCACCGATCTGTTTTTTAAACCATTGGGTTCAACAAAGGGAGGTTCACATTTGGGTTTGTTCGCGATTTTTTATTTTGCATTTTCAATAGAATGATTGAGGGAATCGCAAGGGGACTTTTAGTACAAGTCATGTGATTCCTACGTCAATTAGTGAAATCATATTTTGTACACATTTAAAAAGTTACAATAAAAGTATACATTTTAAAATTCATAACTTGCAATTTTTTTTATGGATGGTTTATGGGTATTTTTCAGTTGGTATTTTAAATCACAATAGTTTTGAAACAATTAACTGACAACGTTCTCCTTTGAATAATGGCTTTCCAATGAATGAGAGTTGTTCATTGGATGATTCTTTAGTTGGTAACTGGCTTCCATTATATATACCTGCACAATATTTTTGTACGCCATACCATACTCTGAGCATCCATTATTTTAAAGCCAAACCCTTATGTTACGTACAATAAAAGTTTATAGTAAGATATATTGTGTTAATCTTTAGATCAACATGAAAGGTTCATTGAACCTTGATTTTGTAGGTGATGGGGTTAACTATACTTAGGCCAAAAGATTATGTGTTCCCATGGAGTATATCACATTCACTTGAAAATCGTATCTTAGAGTACTTTTAGGACTTCAAATTTTGTGCATTTTTCTCACCTTAATCTAGCTTCTAACCTCAAAAAGATTAAAAGTAAATACAAAAATTTATAGAAAAAGAAAAGGAAAAAAAAGAACTTACTAAAAACGTTAACCTTGCTTTTAACCTATAAAAAGGAAAGGGAAAAAAAAAAACCTAAGACGAGAACTTACTAAAAACGTTAACCTCACTTGTAAAAGTAAGAATGCAAAACGTTGTAGATTTGACATTGTTTTACAAAATGTATCATTTTGTAATACAGTTCTAAGAGAAATGTTATATAAACACCATCCAATTAAAGTAGACAGTATAGAATATTGTAAACTTACTTCTACATGTAAAATTGCCGCCTTATTTAAAACCTCACCAAAAATTTATACACATTCTATGTATCAAGAGAAATAATAATAAGATTAACATTTTAAGTTGGAGCGAGATTATCAAATTTTTGGAAGCTAAATTTAAGTCCTTAAGAACTCAAAGTCCAATGCTTTCACTCATCATCGGGTGATTCGAAAGTATGTCCCAAAGATTTCAAATAAAAAATATTGTCTTTAAACTGGTCTTTTGCTCGAGGGAGTAAGGGTATATGTGATCCAAGAGAATAACCTAACCACGTTGCATACTTATCATCAGCAAAACTATTCTATCGTGAACATCTATACTGTGATCCTGCGAGAGCGTTGCCATACATTTACTCGCTCTGGTGAAAGACTTGGAAGGATTTTTTCGATATCAAAATTTGGGAACTACCTAATAATCAATAGATGATTATTTTCGAAAGGAAAAAAATATTGATTTCATCTTCTCTAAAACGTGGGAAGTTAAAAGCATTCCTAGATTGCGTTTAAGCAGAAGGAGTAAATTAACAATGTACTCCTGCAGTAGCACAAAATCTTTTGGTTTCATCTTTTTATGGCTAACACAATTCTCTTTGCTTAACTTTGGATCTCCGTTTCACTTCGAATTTCTTAGAAGGGAAAAGTTTATATAGAGCCTAGGTTCTAAAGAGTCAAATTAGAGCCTACATCAAAAATTTCACTCAAAGAGATTGTTTTGATGTCGTAATATCCTCAAATTGATCATCTCGATATCAAGATGCATAGATTTGAGAAAAAAAAGATTTCAAGTTTTGAAAATAAGGCATCTTTTAATGCATTTTTGGACCGTCAATTTTTAAGTTATTCAAGTTTTCATAGATCAGTTTGATCTACACTATTTTTGAAGCTTTAAAATTTATAATTAAAGATGAAAATATATTTAAAGGCTAGTCAAAGATTTCGATGTTTGAAACCACATTCCTCGACACTATTTGAAGGTGGGCTCCCATTTGATTGTTTAGAGCCTCGGCTCTATACAAAACGCACCCTTCTTAGAAAGGGTGTGAGTTGTCTTGAGACGCATAGCTTGAAAACCAAATGTGAAAGAACAATGGTGGTCGGAGTATATATATATATATGTTATGGCTTAGATAATTTACAAGCAGTCTTTTTACAATAAATCGACTTCAAAATAAAGAAAAGAATACAAAAGAAAAACACAATCTATGTATGGGAATAAAAAAAACAGCAATACACAAACAAACAAACAAGAAACAAAATAGGGAGCTAAAGATTACCTCAATCGGACCTATTACACCCCACACCGAGTTACCACCTTCCAATGGTGCGGGATCTAATGGTCGATCTTCAATCTCAACCCAGAAAGCAAGTTTTAGACAAATCCTACCAATGGAACATGAGCCCCTTTGATCACAAAACTCAAACCCTAGGTGAACCCCCTTTAATAAACTAATTTGAGAGAGATAGATTCTCTTTTTGCTAGACCCTAAAACTTTTTAGCCAAAAAAATCCAAGTTGAGAGATGGAAGAGATAAGAGAACTCCATAGCCTAAACCCTTGGCTTCTTTTTTTTTTTTCTTCTCACAAAGTGGAAGAGAGAAAGATCCAAGAGATGGAGAGATTGGGTTGTGCCCTTTAGGCTTTCTTGAGGGAGAGAGAAAGTTTCCAAGATGAGAGAGGGTACTTTCTAGAGTGGGCGTGCTCCCTAGGTGGACGAGAGAGAAAAAGATTTGTGCAAGATATATAGTGTCGAGATTTTGGGTAAGGTACTCCCCATTTTATAGTGCTTGAATAGTTTTTGGGTTTTTTATCTTGGGTGACTTGTGGCTGAGAGATATGAGTCATCCATTCCATAGATAAGCGATCAACATCCTATGGAAGTTGTTAGAACCATTATCTTATACTTCCTAAACCATTTTCTCATCAATTAACTCAAATTAAAATTTAATAAATGATAATATTATCATTTTTTTTTATATAGTCAAGCATTCTCACACATACTAAAATTTTGATTCAAAATCTCTATAGGGCTCAAGCTCTCCAAATCACATCTTTCTTATCCCACAAATAAGAGTTTCTACTCTTTGAAAAATAGTAAGTTCTCTAGATGGGGTGTGCCACCCATTGTGGCACATAATGGGCCCCACCTAATTTATTATGGTGGCCCCATGAGTCTTAATGAGTCTCTCACGTAATTATAATATTTTTAGAATATCATTATATGAATATTTAAATCAATATAAAATCATTATATGTGTTTTATAAATCAAAATTTCATAAATAAAAAATCCAGAGATTTAAAAAAATTCAAATAACAAAACTAAAAATCATATATTATTTAAAATAAATAAAATTAAATACTTTGATGGGAAAATAATCCATAGGGTTTAAAATAAATATGCAAATGGGCACTTTATCTTCAACTGTGGACTAGGGACCACACATGTTTTCTCAAACTGACCCAGCGTTGCCTTTGACCCACAATTCATGCAAGGGATCATTAGTGGATCACCAAAGTCTTGCTAATGGGCAAGAGGTCGCAGTCCCAATATATGGATTTCAGGTCCCCCATGGAGATGAAACCTAGGTCATTTTGACTTGATACAATCAATTGCTCGATGGTGCACAAGGGATATCTCTCGCATATACACACACTTCAATCGAAAAGGTGGTTTGCTTTCTTGAGAACGGCTATCAATGTGCATGTCATGTGATGGTATATATGATTAGGATTTGGCCTCATATCTGAAGGCCTCCATCTAACAAAAGGGTCACAGTCCCTTGGCTCACTCTTCCGGGCATACTCCAACCTCATCAAGGGATGACACATCTAACCCTCATCGGTTTGTTTCTCCATGCCTAGGTAACATGGTTTTTCCCTAACCAAACTGACCTAGCACGTTAAACATAGTTCAGCATCAGCGTCACACCCCAAGAATTTACAATACTGATATTCCTGAGATGTGACAGTCAAAACATATATACATCTCTTGATAAGACAAATTTATGGTGGTGAATTCTTACAAAGTAACAAAAGACAGTTTAAGCACAACTACAATATCTTCCAAAGTTGATCCTGACGAGCACTCAAAATGAAACCGCAGTTATCTTGAAAAAAAATGTTTACCATAGTTTGATGAGTTTGGCTACTCAGTAAGTGATCATCATAATCCTAAAAATAATCATGATTGAAAGATATCAATATTTTCAAAAAGGAGATCTATTAACAGAAATGCATTAACAGTTTCACTTTAAAAAATGCATAATTAAGTATAATCTGAATAATTGAAATGCATATAACATTTTAACGGCCGTTCATAATTCAAAAGATTTCACAAATTACCCTACTGGCGACCCAAGTAGGTCACCTATATACCCCATCAACATCCTGATGGGTCCACTTAATCCCTATCGGCATCCCAGATAGCCACTTAATCTCTGCAGGTCCATTTATACCTCACGGACGTACCAGATGAGTCCACTTAATCCCTACCACCGTCCCATATAAGTCCACTTGCATACTTAAAGCATTTCTAAATCTCTTGAAACATTCGAAAGTAACAATATCATGTACTCAACATATCACTGAAATTATTAATATGAATTTCACTGAAACCATTAATAACAGTCACTTTCAATAACATTTCAAAAATACCCAGTCAAATATTTTGGGCTCAAATTCAGAAAGGTAGCAGTTCGTAAAGACATTCTAGCATAATTGCCAATCTAATATGTATAGAAAAACTCTTATAGAAATTCAAGAATACGGAATCATCACAATTTATGGGATGTTAATACGCAAATAAATATTTCACAGACAATGCTATAATCAATTGCAAGAATATCAGTTTTCAAATAATAAAGTCGTCATTTGCACATGTAATTTACAATGTCTATATATTCAAAAACAGTAGAAAGAAATCTCACAATTTTACTAACAGCAGAAATATCACATTTATTTCTAATAATTTTACAGTATCTAAAATTTTCTAACAATAGACAAGAAAAATAGATAAATTCATTTCTAAAAATTTACTGCATTTAAAATTTCTAACATAGATAAAATATCACAATTTTTATTAAAAAGATTATTTTTCAAATTAATGAGGTCGGTTGAGCATAAAATTTATCGCGTCTAAAATTCATGATAATAAGCAAAAGTAATTATTTCATTTCATTTTTAAAAAGTACGGATTATTTTTTAAGATAATAAAGTCACTTACATTAACTTCAAAATTGGGGGAGCATCAGTTCCTTCCCACACAAAACTTCGGTACTTTCTTCAGAGACTCGATGTGAATGAAGAATCTTTTCCAATGAAAGAAAACATATAAAATCAACTTAACAAGGATTGTGATTTACAGGAGCAATTGAAAGAAGTGTATGCAAAAGTTACCTTGCATACCAAATCGACAACCTCTTTCCATTTTTTTTTCACATCCCCAATCTTCTTTTAAAGGAAGCACATATGTATCATTACCTAAACATAAACTCTAACCATGCTAGAGAGAGAGAGAGAAACCCGTTGATGGGGTTTTTGTTTGAGAGAGAGAAAGAAAAACCCGTTGATGGAGTTTGTGTTGCTTGATTTAGGTATGCTATGATCGCGTTTCAGCTTTAAGAGAGTCGAATAAAAAAGAAACACCTCCGATGCAAGGTGTTTTACAAGGAGATAAGAGGAGTGTTAACATAAGTTTTAAGATGGTGGACTTAAGGTCTACCCAAATAAAATTGAACCCTCAAGTATATTAACAATAATATCATTGATTTATTGTTAATATAAAAATAGCATATCTTAACGGTATAAAATTATTATTATTATTATTATCATTACTAATATATAATTATTATTTTATTTATTTATTTTGTATTTATTTCTGTTAACACCATTATTTTTTTTATTTTTTTTTTTGTTCCAAAAGTTTTAGGTCATCACAATCAGCAACCATCGTTTGCTTAATATGGTTCACAAGGGACCACATACCCACTGAGTTCATGTTCTACTATATAATTTATTTTCTTAGTACTCATAAGGCCTTTAATGGCCACACACACCCAACAAAACCCTAACCATGACAATGTAAAATCAAAGACAAAACAACATCATACAAGGAAGAAAAAAAAAACAAAAAAAAAGAAAAAGGGTTTGTTAGGGTACTCCTACAAATTGAATATTCTTTTAATGTACTCAATATTTATTAGACAATTATTACTCTTGCTTTGTGATGACATCCTAAGATTGCACTTTATCCATCCCTTTTTTGGAGCGATATAGATGTTCAAGAGCTCAAAATCCAAATTTTCTTTAGAAATAATCATATAGTTTATTAGATGGATCCTAAGTTCTTTCAAAAAAAAAAAAAAAATTCCTAAGTAAATATTTTGCCCGAAGAAGTAAATGTAAAGAATGATCGAAAGGGAGCTTAGTATACGCCCTCAACACATAAATAACTTATACACCCAACCAAGGCGATGACGGATATAAGGTTGACCCTACCATTCATGAGAGAACTATACACGACAATGACCAATCTCCGTATTATGATAAGTGGAAGAATTTGTATTCTATTTTTCAATTACCATACAAACACTATGTTCAATGCTTCATCAACAGTCTATTGTTAACAATGGACGATTAGTAAGCTACTCGATTGGCATTTTTCATAATTTATATGAGATTAACAACTTATTAAAGTAAGGAAAACATTTTATAATGATTAGAAATAGAATAATTGGAAAATGATTAATATCAATCTTAAAGACCTTCTAATAACACCTTTTCAACAGTGAACACCATCTTAACAGAAGTGATGATGATGCTGGATACCCTACAAGTCAAAAGATTAAATTCTCAAAAACCTGAACACAGTGAACAACTTTAAAAAAAAGAAAAAAAATGAACAAAGAACTCATATATAAATCTACCTAAAAGAAGTAATGTCTAGAGATTGTTTGGATTCTGAATTTCCAATTTGGACCGGAGATCGGTTCATACCGACCCAATTCCTTAAAGAGAAAATTACAAAAATCTAGAACCAGCTGCCAATATTTCGAAAATTATGTGTAACCTTAAAAGAGAAAAAGAAATCTATCCACATAAAATTACAACAATCCAGAACCAGTTGCCAATACTTCCCCTTTTGTGTGTGTCTAGTGGTTTGTTTCCAAAGCATTACACAAAACAACAAAATTAATCATGGTTTTCTTTATATCATCGAAAAAACATAGAAAGAATAGAAACTCCCATGAAAAGAACTTTGAGTTTCAGTATCGTCAACAATACTTACGTGGTGCTTTCTGCCTAGGATCTGTGGGGCATGCAGCCCTCCACCTTAGTAGCTTCAATGAGTTCTCAAAATATCGAGTCTCCATGTCCCTATCCTGTTTTCGTTATTAGGATTGCAAAGTATGTTTTGTATTTGGTTGGAGGGTTTTTTTTTTTATAGAAAAATATACAATGAAATCATTTACCTTTGATACAAAGTGATCATAATTGATCTTGATCATTGGATAAATCGTCCCCACATTTTTTATAATTTTAGAATTTTTTTTTAATATCTTCGAGTTAAAAAATATATGGGGACTATTTTCAGTAATATCTTCGAGTAATTTTTGGAAGAATGTATATCAATCCCATACTATTTTCACTCATTAGATGTCAAATTGAATGGTTTGGGATGAGTTACATAGTCCGAAAAAAAAAAAAATTGGAATTTTGTATCTAATCAATGACATTCTTATCACCACCAATTTTACAATATAAGGGACAAGAATGATTGTGACTTCGTTGTACAAAAGGTAAATGATATTTTTGCAGATAATCATTTGAAGCAAACCAATGTTGTTAGGACCGGACTGGTGACTGAACAGGTGAAGGCACCAGTATGGTTGGACCAATCGAACTAGACTGGCTCATTAGTCGGACATGTCTAAAAAATTAAATAACTAATAAAATAAGAAACAGTGAAAATTTTATAATATGCACTATTTCCAAAACTTGAAATCCATCTTTTTCTCATATCCATGGATCGTGTTGTCGATATAATGAATTTCAAGATATTTGGGCATCAAAACAACCTCTTCTAGAGAAATTTTTGAGATGGGCTCTAAATTTGATTGTTTAGAGCCTCACCCTATACAAACATTTCCCAAAGATAAAAGGTCTTTTTACATAATTTCCCATAAAAAATAGCCCATATATTTTTGGATAAAAATATGTGAAAATAGAAACTTTGAATATTCTAACCAAAAAAACAAATCGAAAATAGAAACTTTGAATATTCGAACCAAAAAAACAAATCAACAAAACAATAACTCCAAAATGTTTTGGCAACGATTGGTTTATAGAATTTTTTTTTTTTTTTTTTTTTTTGCATCTTTCCCTAGATTAAAAGAAAAAGGTGCGGTTTGTGTAGAGTCGAGGCTCTAAACAATCAAAGTGCACCTTCAAATAGTGTCGAGAAATGTGGTTTTCAATACTTGAAATCTTTATGAGAGCCTTAAAATGTATTTTCATTTTTAATTATAAAATTTAAAGCTTCACTAATAGCGTAGATCAAGCAGATCTATGAAAACTTGAAAATTTGAAAATTGGTGGTTCAAAAATACATTACAAGATGCAATATTTTAAAAACTTGAAATCCATTTTTGTCTCATGCCCATGCATCTTGATGTCGAGATGATCAATTTGAGGATATTTGGGCATCAAAACAACCTCTTCTAGTGAAATTTTTTAGGTGGGCTCTAATTTGATTGTTTAGAGCCTCGGCTTGGAGTGAGTCACTGTTGGTTTTATGTAGCCTTTAAAGGCCTTATGAGAGCTTATATGAGCATTGCATATCGTAAAACATAAACTCAGTAACAATATAGTTTTTTTGTGGACCATACTAGAAAAATGCAACTTGCCGATACTAGGATTAGGCTCGACGTGCTAGGCCTGTCGAGTTGGAAAAACCCAAGGTACATAGGCATAGAAATATATCCGATGAGGTTTTAGTAAGTTAGCCCCTGATGAGGTTGGAATATGCCAGGCTAGGAGCCAAGGGACTTTGTGACCATTATGTGTGATGAATAGTCTATAGAGACATGACTAAAATCTCATCGTTGTATCATCACACGACATATATATATATATAGCCGTACTGAGATAGTAATCCACTATTGATGGTGAAGCGTGTACATGTGTAAGAGATTACTCATATGCATCATAGAGTCATGATTACATCATGGTCTAGTAGATCATGGTTTGTCTCTAGGGGAGAACCTGAAATCCAAAAACTAGGATTACATCCCTTTACCAATTGATTGACTTTGACAGACCAATTATGAGCCCCTATAATGGATTGTGGATCATAGGAACTGTGGGTTATGGGAACTGTAGGGTTAGTTTGAGAAAACTAGTGTTGATCGTGGTCCACAGCTGAAGGTAGAATGCTCATATGTGTTGATTAAATTCGACCTATTCGAATCCAAATCCAATCAAAATTAATTTAATTTAATTAATTGTAAAATTTAAGTTAATTAATTTTAAAATTTAATTTAATTAATTTTATATTACTTGATTTTTAGAATGTTTATTTGAATATTTATGAATCTTTTGATATTTTAATTTGGTTATTTGGATTTATAAATCAAGAAATTTCATTTTTTAAGGTCTTAAATAAATTAAGATGATTTAAATCTTAAAAATTCAAATTTTATTATTTTTAAAAATATGTAGGATCTACCATTACACATGGAGACCCATATATAACTTTGTTGGATTGGGCGGGGCCCATGGGAGGCCACAATGGATGGCACGTCCCACCCATGTAGAGTTGTCCACTTGCTAAAATATTGTGAGAGGCATCTCATGCTAGTTGGTTTTTTTGTTGTGGAGAAAAGCCTACTTGCAATAAATGAATGAAATATGTAGTTTTAGAAAATCTTGAGAATCAAGAATGTTTGATTGAGAAATAAGGAATGAATATTACTGTGAGATAAAGTAAATAAATATTTTTCTTATTAAATTTATTTGATGTGAATAGGTTTAGGAAATGGAGGATAAGGTTCTAGCACTTTTTTTAGCATCTTGATGGTGGATCTAAGGAATGGATGACTCACATCTTTTACCCCACAAATCTCCTTAGATCGACGGTCAAGATTTTCTTTTACAATTTATAGCAAACCCTGATGCATGAAAAGTCTATAAAAAATATCATTCCTCTCCCATAATATCTACACCTCTTATCTCACTTCTCTCTCTAAGATTAAGATCTCTCAAGCTAATCTAAGGGGAACGCCCCACCTAGTATACCTCTCTCTATCTCAAACCCTAGCTAGACTAAGGGGCCACACCCCAACCTAACCCTCTATCTCTCTCCATATTGGGTGGCACACCTAGACTAGGTTAATCTCTCTCTCTCTCTCTCTCTCTCTCTCTCTCTCTTGTGGGTTCTAAAGAAGCTAGATTGGCTTGTGATTATTTGGGTAGCAAACGAATCATCCATTAGCTAGTAGCTTTCTTCTTTATCTCTTTGATTTCTATCTCTCATAGGCATCAAGCCAAAGGGCTTGAATTCATCTAAAACATTGAGGCTTTAGGTGAGGTGGCTCTAGATCTAGATTCATGTGCATTGATTGGGTTTTGCCATAAGAAGGGGAAATCAACGGACCGATCAAAGATCTTGAACAATATTGGAAGGAGGAGACTCGGCATGAGGTGTAAAAATCCGGTTGAGGTAATCTCTGACACCCTCTTTTGTTTCTTGCATATTTATTTATTATGTATGTTAATCCCAAGCATAGGTTGTGTTTTTTCTTTGCTATTAAAAGAAAGGTTTTTGAATGCTTTCAAGTTCTTGAGATCCTATTGTATTTATTTTATTTAAAGTTATTATATTGTAAAATGACTACTTGTGAGTGATCTAGGCCGTGAAAAAGGAAAAGATTTGAAAAAGAAAAAAAATTATTATATACTCCTGCTAGATCACACGAATCCTTCTTTCAATCACAAAATCCGAGAATTTTTTTTTTTGAAACTTTGTGGCTATTTATTGATACTCTTACAGCCATGCATATTCAAATTTAAGGAACAATAATGATTGTGGCCTCCATGTACAAAAGATAAATAATTTCTTTGTAGACAATAATGATTGTGACTTCCATATAGGGATTGTCTACAAGAAGACTATTTATCTTTTGTACATGGAGGTTACAATCATTCTTGTCCCTTAAAATTTCAAAACGGGTGATTGGAATAGTCTCATTGAAAAGACACAAAGTTCCAAAAACAGTTTGTTTATGGAGTTCATACATGTGACAATAAATTGAGGTCCTTGCAAATGTTTTGTACGCTATAGTCCGCAAATGGTCTACAAAAAAGCCATGTCATTAGTCCATTACAGAACATTAAATTCTTTATATATTTAATATTTTAATTAGGGCTGGCAATGGGTCGGCACGGCTCTAAAGTAGGGCTTGAGCTACAAATTGTGGCCCGAGCAGTTAGACTAAGGCAAGTACCAACGTGGTTTGGCCTTAAGGCCAGAGCCAGATCTAGGCCAGCCCTATAGGGCATGTTGCCGCCTTTAAGTTTAACCCTTAAGTTTCAGTGTACCCTTCTATACTTACGTTTTTAAAATATAACAATAAAGCCTACCATCTTCTTATAACAAAACAAAAAACATGGACCTTTCTGGCTCAATGATTGAACCGGTCCAGCAAGGGCACTTGTTCACTGGCTCACGAGTCGAACTTGCCGGTCCGGTCCGGTTCTGTTATTGATTATAACCCTAAAATCCGACTGATAAATACAATATGAAAATCCAGATGACATCTAATATGAATATAAAAAAAAATACAAATCAAACATACCAAAAAGGAAAATAAATCTTTCCAAAAAAGGGCCAATAATAAATTACATTAAATCTCAATCCTGAATTCTTTATTTTGCTGGCTTCAATCTATGGAATGTCTTGGATGAATTTCTAGAGGGTAACTTGAGTCTAAGTTACATTTTCTTGCCTATTTCAAGAGCATAAGAAACAAGAGGCCACATATATGGATACGGCCACAAGAGGGATAAAAAACACGTATTTTTTATTAGTGTTAGAAAGAGGGACTTCATAGGAGGTTATGGTGCTCTATTCTTGGATAGGAAATATTATTTGGACATTTAACGGAAAGCTGGAGTGTTGCACAGCCAATGCGGTTGCACTAGAGGCCCTCAAATACTGGGCCTTAATGTTACAATTCAGCGGTGATAGAGTAACTATTCAGGGTGATTCATTGATGAGATTCTAGTGGAGTTGGATTGAAAGAAAGTATCGTTTCAATCAGTTTGCAAATTCGGCCGTTCAACTCAGAACTAGCCGGTTAGATCAGAACCAGGCACTTGTCGGTTCTGATTTTGGCTATCTGATTAGGGATTTTAAAAAGAATTCAAAATAATTATATAAAATCTCAACAAAAATTAGAGATTTGTTTGCAATGCGTTATTGAATATTTTTTATCATTTTGATAAAGATTTGGAATTGTTTTGCCCATGAATACTTATTTTTCAGCTGAGCCATCTTTTTTAAAAAAACAAATTTCAAAAATGTCCCTGGGCAAAAATAATTCATTCATTTCCACTAATTTTATTTAATCATATTTTATAGATTAATTTTCATATTTTGTTAGATTTTTTATTTTTTTAACACTTTTTTATCCGACAGGAGCGTACTCAATTAGGCTGGTTGAATCGGCCGGTTTATCGGTTAGTCGGAACCAGCCTTTGGCTAGTATCCGAGGCCAATTCGATTTTTTAAACACTAATTTCAACAAATGTATAGGAAATGTAATCAGGTAGCAGAGGAGTTGGCTTAAAGTGTGACTCTACTGGATGGAGGGTGAGGACTTTTTCAGACATGTGTGAGTTTATTTTCTTTTTCTAATAAGAAAAGCCGGCTCATTATTGTCCTTTCGCTCTGTTTTCGAGGGACTTTTCTATCAACCTATCACAAAGGACAATCTTAGAGGCGATTAGCCTATGTTCTTAGCAGAAGCTATTTTTGCTTTCCTTTTATACATGGCTCTCAATGTACAATACATGATCTTTATGTTAAGGAAAAAGTTTGTATAATGTTGCAATCTTACCTTGTTGAGGAAATGTGCATCTCAAAAATCCTACAGTGAAGAATGGTCCCATATAGGAGAACCCTCCAACTGATCATTTCGACCTTGAGATGAATGGACATGAAGAAAAAAAAAATTATAAGTTCAAAAAATAATACATCTTGTAAAAAGTTATTTAGACCATCTGTTTTCAAAATTTTCAAGTGTGTATTGATTTGTTCGATCTGCACCATTTTTTAAATTTTAAATTTTCTAACTAAAGATAAAAAAAAGATTTTGAAGCCATCATAAGATTTTCGATGCCGAAACGACATCTCTAAATAAATTTTAGAGGAGCACCTAACTTCTACAATATAAAGAGGCAACCATATACAAAGCCCACCTTTTATATCATTGTTCCAAAAAATATATATATAAAAAAATAAAAATAAATACAAGATGTCCAACACACTGATCAAGTAAAGTAGAACAAGGTTAATACTCAAGGAAAAAACAAAAAGAAAAACTACAAAATTTACATGATTCATCATTGATGTTGCCATGTCAAAGAGCGAAGACCATTTCTTGAAGGTAGAAGGCAGGGCTCTCGTCATAAATCTCTCATAACCAACATTACATAAGTGATTGTTTATAAAGAGATCATTTATCATTTGCTAAATAGAAATCTTAATCATTCTTGTCATTTGAATTTTAAAATGGGCTGTTGTAAGAGTGTCATTGAATCGATACAAAGTTTCAAAAAACATTCTTGAGCCATCCAATTTGATATATAATGAGTGAGAATGATTATAACGTCTATGTACAAAATATATATAACTTCTTTATTGATAATCCCATTATATGAAGACCTTGTACAACATATTATACCCTAACTTAACCATAAAGAAGCATATCCGTAGCCCAAAATACCCTTATAAAGGGTATTTTATAAGGGTTATCATGCATGCCTCAACACTTTCATGTCAAGGGTTCAAAACCCCCCATACGAAAATGGCTGAGGCCTTGGCGGTAGTAATGTCAAGCTCCATGGTGAGGTCTTTGACTCCATTTTCACCAAAGGGTAGGGGCCCAAATCTCCATTGACATACCACTTTATTTACCCAAAAAAAAAAAAAATCCTTATAAAGAGCATTAAAGATAAAACGTGAGCATATACTGTACACCTAATCCCTCAGCCAGAAGACCTATTTTCGTAGGATTTTTATTTTTTTAATTTCAAAACTTGAGAACCACCTAAGAATTACAAGATGATTATTTTTAGACCAAAAAAATTAAATTTTGAATTCCTTAATACTTGGATCTCACCTCCAAGTATTGGACAGTCTCTATTCAATCTTGAAACATTAAATTTTTGAAGTAAATAGAGAGTGCAATTAGGAATTTTTTTACCTATATGTTGAAGGTGTTACAACCCCAAAATTTAAGGTCCTAAAAGTACTCATAGATTGGGCACAGGATGTAAATAGATAATATATTCCTACATTAATATAAAAACTTTTGGCTATAAATTCAAATTACAATTATACAAAACCTATATGGGAAAAGTTTTTATAAGGTTGCAACCTTAACATGCAGAATTAAATATGCACCTCAAAAATCCATCGGAAAAGATTGTTTTAATATTGAAAAACCCTCTAATTGATCATCTAGACATTGAGATATATGAATATATATAACTAAAAAATCGAGTCTTAAAAATAGTACATCTTGCAACACATTATCTAGGCCATCCATTTTCAAGATTTTCATATGTTTATAGATCTACTTGATTTTAACTGTTTTTGGATTTTAAACTTTCATAATTAAGATATGAAAATAGATTTTTAGATAATCCTAAAAAGTTTTCACACCTAAATTACATGTTATAATAAAGTTTTGACGTGCACCTTAATTGGATTGTTCAATGTTGCAGCCTTATAGAAACCACACCCAACTTATAGAAACCACACCCAACACATATAAGTGCATGTAGCATGCTAATTAGAAGGTAGAAACCACACCCAACACATATAAGTGCCTGTAGCATGCTAATTAGAAGGTACGTTTTCATACTGATCATTATGATTAGTAGGTACATTTACATACCACTCAACAGGATACTTGTACCATCAGCCCTCCGTTAGTGACCACAGACGGCTGATGTCAATCTTTCTCCACATAAGTCCATCTTTTGCCACTTGAATAGGAGGAAGTCTATATGAGTTATGCTTTGTTGACATCATGCAATGTTTCACTCATGTCACATGTACTGGGTATGTGTGGCCATTAAAAGCTTTATGAGTGCTTGTAAAATAATATGAATATAATGAAATATGAATTCAATAGGAGTGTGATCTTGTGTGGATCATACTAAAAAAACGATGTTTGCTAATACCGAACTTTGTTTGATGGTCTAGGCTAGTCGGTTTGGAAAAATCTATGTCACCTGGGAATAGAATATTAACCGATAAGGGTTCTAATATGTCATTCCTTGATGAAGTCAGAATACGCCCGGATGAGTAAGCCGAAGGACTGTGTGACCCTTGTATGTGATGACGGCCTTCAGAGACAAGGGCCAAAGCCTCATCCCTGTACCATCACATGACATGCATAATGATAGTTGTTTCAAGAAAGCGAACCACCTTTTAGGGTGAAGCTTATGCATATGCGAGAGATAGCTTGGGTGTGTCAAAAAGTTCGAAAAAAAAATTTAAACTTTGAGCTTGCTTAATAAAATAAATGCAGCCACCCAATTTCACATCCAATGATTAAGATTTATTGTGATCACCTTGTTCCAAAGATAAATGGTTTTATTATATATTTTCCCATTTCAAATTTCACCATCTATTTTGACTTTCTACCACAGGTACCGTAGTGTAATATCCATCTTAGAAATGAACATTTGATGCTTTAGGGGGACGCACAACAATAGGTGAGCCAACTGGCTGGCTCGCTATAACCAACTCCAAGAAAGAAATTTACGTGTATACGCCTTGAAATACGGTGATTTACAAAAATCCTCTTGCGCTCGTACCATTCATCAATCTCATGAAGTGAGTTGCAGAATAGTGATCAAGTAGTGATGAAGAGAGACAAAACAAGAGGAATGCACAATGAGAAGGAGACAGATAGAACGGGAGAGGAAACGAATGGGAGAAAGCGCATTATTGAATGAGGAAGAGATAGAAAGAAGAGGAGGTTGCAGGGAGATAAAGGATAAACGCGCGGGACGAAGAAGATTGAGAGAGGTTTATGAGGAAGAATGCAACTTTTAACAAAACCTTCAAAGAACTACAATTAGAAATGAAACTTAAAACTTACAATTATAAATGAGATATTCTAAGTCATCTCATGATTTTATAAAATAATTTGAACTCTTTAATGATATTTTCTTTACGAAAATTTACAAACAACCTTAAAAATCCTTCATATATACAACCAATCCCACTGCCAACCAAATTTATCAACAAATTTACTACTAGGGCCGCACCAAAGCATGAATGAGCTTCTCTCTTCTTCTTTTCTTTCTTTTTTTCTTCCTTCTTCTTTTCTTTCTTTCTTTTCCTTTTTTTTGGAACTCTAACAATGAAATGAATGAGCTTCTCTCTCTCTTAGATGTTTTCATTTTATTATAGGCCTGGCCTCCTTTTCTTTAAGAACGTGGATGATGTAATAAAGAAAAGGTTTATATAAGTGTGAGGCTCTAAACAATCAAATTAGAGCGCACCATAAAAATTTCAATAGAAGAGATTGTTTTGATTACCAAATATCATCAAATTGATCATCTCGACACCATGATGTATGGGCATGAGAAAAAATGGATTTCAAGTTTTGAAAATAATGCATCTTGTAATGGATTTTTGGACTATCAATTTTCAAGATTTTCAAGTTTTTATCGGTCTGCTCGATCTGTACTATTTTTAAGCGTGAATTTTTATAACTAGCGGTGAAAATATTTTTTAAGGTTACCACAAAGGTATTGAAACAGAAAAAGTACACAAGGAGACCATTTACTTTTGAGAAAATTTGATGTAGAACTGAGGCTCTAAACAATCAAATTAGAGCCTACATCAAAAAATTCACTAGAAGATGTTATTTTTATGCCCAAATATCCTCAAATTGATCACCTCAATTCACTAGAAGATGTTATTTTTATGCCCAAATATCCTCAAATTGATCACCTCAATATCAAGATGCATGGACATGAGAAAAAAATGCATTTCAAGTTTTGGAAATAGTGTATTTCGTAACACATTTTTGGACCATCAATTTTCATGATTTAAGTTTTCATAGATATGTCAATCTACACTATTTTTTTGAAGATGAAAATATATTTTAAGGCTATCATAAAGATTTTTAGTACTGAAACCATATTTCTTGACACTATTTGACGGTCGGGATATCTTCAGTTATAAGACCACAAGTTGGTCTTGTTCGTCTAGTCTTGATTGGACGACTCAGAGTATTTGAGTTTAATAATTTTACAAAGTATTTTGAGATGAAATTTATGGCCCCCTTTCCCACTAGGGCACTCTCAATAATAATTACAAAAAATATTTTTAGGAATAAAAAGACCAAATTTCCCTGTAATTTTTAATGGTACTTTGATAATTTTATTTTATAAAAAATTTGTTCTTTATTTTTATAGAAAAAATCTCTGTACACCCTCTTACTAGGTTTTATTTCTCGACGGATTCAAAGATTCAAAACATATATTATGGTATGGAGATCCTATTTATTACATCTTTGAATCCCCCTAGACTAAATCTACACATCTTTTTATCACAAACAAAAGTACAAAAGACATCGTTTTCCTATTCTTTTGTGAACCTCTTCTCTCACTTCCCGTATTTCACCCCAAGCCTCTCTCCTTCTTTTAATATCAAAAATATCTTTTGAAAAATTATTATTTTCTTAATATTGAAAAAAAAAAAGAGGGATTTCAGGATAAACATGAAATAAAAAAAAACATGAAGGGCAGTGGAGCTATCATTCTGCAACAAGGTTAGATGTCAAGTTATAATCTAATAAACCAATAGAATCAGGTGATCCTTTCAAGCCGAGATTTGGTTTCACAGTAACTACTTCTCAATTTCTCAACTACATTGCCTCAATCAAGCAAGGAAATAACAAATAGAACAGAAAAGCGACAGCTCACATCCTCGTAAACATGCGGCAACTTCATCATCTTTTGCCCTACCTAAAAAACAATAGCATATAGAAAGAAATCAAACATCTATAAAATTTTATGCCAATTATATCATGCAATGAAGATTTATAACACCTGGCATCCCTCAAGGCACGCACATGGAGAGAGAGAGTCCCCATAATATATTAAAAGTTGGGGAAATTATGATTTAAATATAAATCAGGCTATGCTGCTCAAGATTTGCTATAAATGAGGCAAAGGAATCTAACTTTTCTTCAAAATCATTGGATGAAAAGGCAGTTGTTACAAGGAAAATAAAACACAGTTTAGCAATATGGAATGAATGCGTTATTATTGGTACCTTAAGAGATAAGCAAATTGTCATTGAACTTACAATGAATTGAAGGAGTTGGCCAGTTTTTCTTCCGTAGAATCCTCAGTATCTTCTGATTCATATATAAAATGGATCCCTACTTTCTTCAAACGAATGCAGGGAAATCTCAACGATGACGCCCTCAATTCGTCTATGTCTTCAACTTGATCCTCGGATTCTGTCGGTTCATCAATGTCTTCAGCTTGATCCTCGCATTGGGTCGGGTCATACTTGACTTCAATTTCATCCCCATCTTCCAACCAGAACTTCCCATTCGCATAATATTGACCTTCTCGAAAATGGTAAAAATAAATTTCATTCTGGTTGGTGACTGGATAACTTTGTAATAGAATATCAGGTAATATTTCGCCTTCCCTCTTGATCCATATGTCAACCACATGGCGATTGCGAGTGTAACTACTGTGATGGACATAAATAACAAGGACACCATGACGGCCTGCATGTAAAGGCCTAGGCAGTGTGCACGACACTTGTTGAAGCATTTCCCTATCTGGAATCCGGGAGTATCTTGGCGTGCATTTTTATGCGAACCAATTTGGAACCTTGCTCCCAAGAACACTTAACTGCACTAAACTTGTAAACATTTCCTATGTGTAGTATAGATACACACAATGGGAATTACCAGTCAATAAAATAAAGGCAACTCGATAACCAAATAGTACGAGTTTTCTTGCAAAGGAAGTGACTTACCTTCGCCAGATTTTGACCTCTCCAAACATGAGGGCTGCAACCACTCGAGCGCAATTTTCTCAAAGATTTTGATCCTCCAACACCTTGTATCTTAGTCATCCTCTTACAGTTCCTTGAATCAAATTCTTCAAGTTGAGAATGGTGAGAGAGGTTGGATATTATTACCAAACGGATGCAGTTGGAAGCCTTCAAAATTTTCAAAGTGGTGGGGAGATCCTCGATAGCTAGTAACTTCTGACAATCTGAAACATCCAGGTGTTGTAGTTTAGAAAGGTGAGAGAGTTTGGATATGGTTTCCAAAGATCTGCAGTTGGAAGCCTTCAAAAATTCCAAAGTGGTGGGCAGCTGATAGCTTCTCACAGTCTGAAACATCCAGCTTTTCTAGTTTAGAAAGGTGAGAGAGGTTGGGTACAACCTCCAAAGATATGCACTTGGAAGCGTTCAAAATTTTCAAATTGGTGGGAAGATCATGGATAGCTGATAGCTTCTCACAGTTTGAAACATCCAGGCGTTCTAGTTTAGAAACGAGAGAGAGGTTGGGTATAACCTCCAAAGAAACGCACTTGGAAGCGTTCAAAATTTTCATTTCAAAGTGGTGGGAAGATCCTGCATAGCAGATAGCTTCTCACAGTTTGAAACATGCAAACGTTCTAGTTTAGAAAGGCGAGATAGGTTGAGAATTTTTGGCACACTTATGCATCAGGAAGTTTCCAGGTGATTTAAACTAGTGGGGAGCTCAGGTACAGCCACCAGCTGCTCACAATCACTTAATATTCAGGTGTTCCAATTTAGAAAGGTGGGATAGCTTGAGAATTGTTTGCAAACTTTCACATCCGGATGCATCTAGAGCTTTCAAACTGGTGGGGAGCTCAGGGATTGCTACCAACTGCTTACAGCTTGCTACAGACAATCAACATTTCTAGTTGAGAAAGGCCCCTCAAGCTAATAGGCAGGCCTTGAAAGTCGATCTCGAAGAGACTCAACTTTTTCAATGACGACAACTTTTCAAAGTCATCAGGATTCAACCCCTCCAAATTACAATAAGTTGCATCCAACTCCTCCAAGGAAGAAAAACCTGAGAAAAAAGACGGAATCAAATTGATTTTTCTAATTTTGAGAACCCTGGAACTTGTGAGACTTCCAAAGTTTTTTGGGAGCTCTTTCAACCTTTTGTACCAACTCATGTCCAACTCTTCCAGATTAGAAAGGCGCCCAAAATCATCAGGTCATGTGGCTATAGCAACACTTGCCATTCTTAAATAACGTAGTGACCTCATCCTTCGCATTGATGCCGGGAATCTACTGAGTTCCCGGCAGCGACCCACATCCAAATCCTTAAGTTTTGCTAGTGAGCCTAGCGAATCTGGCAGTTCCTTGAGTTTTTGACAGTCGGCGAGCATCAACATCTCCAAGTTTGGGTATAGAGAACAATCGGGAATTCTCTCTACGTTGTCGTAATTGTCGAGATGAAGACTCTGCAACTTCGGGAAATGCTGTACAAATAGATTAGGCTTGGGAGTGAGGATAACAACCACCATAGCATTCAAGAAAAGAAATGGAACAATTGACACAAGTTGATCTTAAACGTAGGTTAGGTTAGGTTAGGTTCCACACCGGCTTTACGTTGTTGTTTGACAAGTCAAGGACAACAAGCTTCTCATGGCTAAAGCCATCAAGGAGAAGGTACTGTAAAGGACATCCTTGCCATCTTAGCCAAACTAATTCTGATGAAAGATATTTGAAACTCCCATTAAGAGATGCATCACATATGTCGAGTAGCTTCAGATTGGTCATTGATTTAAATGCTTCAGTTTCAATTTCAATGGTATCCAAGATGTTTATGCCTCGAACTTTTTTAGTTCCCTAATCGACAATAAAAGTAAATATTAGCCAAGTAGAAAGATGTTAAAAATATAAAAAAATGTATCCAGCCATATTATCTTCATTCATTATATAAGTTTTCTCTAGCAAGAGAAAAATAAGCTTGTTTAGGAATATCTCACCTTGTTATTCTTCAACACATCAATGACTTCTTCTTCAGACCACAACCTACTTCTCTCTCCAGGAGCATCCAAGTTTTCCAATTTAACAATAGGTCTCCCCATGTCACGAAGTTGATCGTGCATCCACAACTCATTATTATCAGTAATCTTTATAAGTGATCTTTGAAGTAATTTCCTTATGGAATTTAAAGGAGGGAAACCGCAACCTTTCCATATATTAATGGTATAATCACTATCTTCTCCTATAAAGAAGCATGCAATGTCAAGAAACACTTGTTTTGTTTCTTCATTCAAATCATCGAAACTTATTTTTAACGTTGGCATGACATCCTTTTCGGATATTGGTTTCAAATTTTTTACTGCCTCGTCCCACTCTTCAAGGGTCTTGTCGAATAAGAAACTTCCCAACACTTCAAGAGCTAGTGGAGGCCATCAACCGTGGATACCACATCCTTGGAGAGGTTGGCATATTCTGGCGTGGGTTCATCCATCCCAAATGCACACCGACAGAAGAGTTGAAGAGATTGTGTGTCATCCAATTCCTTGAGCTTGTAGATATGACACTCATCAACTCTCTCTTTCACATTCAACACATGCTCATCCCTTGCAGTGATGATCATCCTACTCCCTTTATGATACCCATCACGGTTAATAGCTAAATTTTCAAGCTGCTTCTCGCTATCAACATCATCAATTATAACAAGAACTTTTTTAGAACCAATCAATCCTGTTCTTAATAACGTTGATACCTCCATCAACATTATATATACTTGGCTCACTTTCGTTAAACAGTTCTTTAAGAAGTTGTTTTTGCAAGTCGACAACTCCATTGTTTGTTTTTGAAGACTCTCTAACATCTGAGAGGAAACATGAGCCTTGGAAGCTTGAACGTATTTTATTATACACTGCCTTGGCAAGAGTAGTCTTACCAATGCCTCCCATTCCATGGATCCCAATTATCCGAGCATCAACATTATCAATGTCTAAGAGTCCCATCGCATCAGCAATGCGAGATTCAAGCCCAACAGGATGATCAGCAATATGCATTGGTGCTTTGCGCTCCAAATTCGTAGAAACATGTGTAACAAGTTTCCTTACCAATTTTGCTTCAACCCTACATAATATATCGTTCCTCATTAGGCTAAAAAAATAAAGAAAGGGGGAAGGAAAAACTTGAACAAGTTCATCTTAGAAGTTGATAAAGAAAATACTAGAGATGCAACGGACCCAAACAAAATGGCCTAGCTAATATGAATTATTTATTTAAGTATTTCACACGCATAAAGTCCAAGGATTATTTCACCCTGCATTGTAGACACTTAAAAACAATAATAAAATAAACAAATTAAAATAGCTTAGTCCAATCAAATCTTTCCATGAGATATCGAAAAGATACTTAAAGGTAAAAACCAAATAAATCGTTACTATCACTAGAGGACCTGAAAATACTTATGGCCCGTTTGGATACTTGGAAATACATTTTTAGAAATGTATTTCAATGGAAATGACACATTTCAAGCAATTGGATCGAAATTTTGGGACTGAAATGTATTTTCACCAGTAATTGTTTTCTTCATTTCAATCTAAAAATAAAGAAATTTGTATCATTGAATTTACCCTATGAAATTGTTTTCGAGAAAGTTTTCCCAGTTATAGAGACATACAATTTATAATATAAAATTAATTTTACAAAAACACCCCCATGAATTAGAGAAATTCTATCCCATAATTTACGTTTTAGACATTGAAAGTATATTAAAATTTTAGAGAGAGAAACTAGTTCTAATTTTAGAGAAGGAAACTATCTAAACTTTTCAAAGAGAGAAATTATCTTAAATATTTTATAGAGAGAAACTATTTCAAATTTTAAGTTTTAAAGAGAAAATATATTAAAATATTAAAGAGAGAAACTACATCTTAGAGAGGTGAGTATCAAAAAACGTTTTAGAGAGAGTAACAATCTCAGAAAATTTAGAGAGAAAAACTATCTCAAATTTTAAGTTTTTTAAGAGAGAAAGTACTTGAAAATTTTTAGAGAAAGAAACTATATCAAATTTTTTTAGAGAGAGCAACAATCTTAAATTTTAGGTTTCATAAAGAAAAAGTACCTGAAATTTCTTAGAAAGGGAAAGTGTATCAAATTTTAAGTTTTAGAGAGAAAAAGTACTAATTTTTTTTAGAGAGAGTTACTATCTCAAAAAATTTAGAAAAAGAACTATACCAAATTCCATGTAATAAAGAGAGAGACTATCTTAGGATTTTAGAAAGAGATTATATTAATTTTAGAGAGAGAGAAACTATCTCAAATTTATCAAAATTTAGAGAGAGAAACTATCTCAAATTTTTAAAGAAAAAATATCTCAAATTTTTAGAGAGAGAAACTATATCAAAAGAAACTACCTTAAATTTTTAGTCCTAGAGAGAGAAATTACTTAATAAATTTTAGAAAGAGAAAATATCTCAAAACTTTTAGAAAAAGAATCAATATCAAAAAATTTAAAGAGAGAAAATATTAAATTTTAAGTTTTAGATAGAGAGTATTTGAAAATTTTTAGTAAGAGAAACTATATCAAATTTTAAGTTTTATAGAAAGTATCTAAAAATTTTAAGAGAGCAACTATCTCATATTTTTTGGTGAGAGAAACTATCTCATAATTGAAGTTTTAGAAAGAAAGTATCTTAAAATGTTACAGAGACAAACTATATCAAATTTTAGAAAAAAAACGTAATTAAAATTTTGAGAGAGAGAAACTATTTTGAATCTTAAGTTTTAGAGAGTGAAAGTACTTAAAATATTCTTGGTAAGAGAAACTATCTTAAAAATTTCAGAGAGAGTAGCTATCTCAAATTTTTAAGTATTGGTAGAGAAAATATCTTAAAATTTTAGAGAGATAAATTATATCAAATTTTAGATAGAAAAACTATTTGAAATTTTTTAGAGGGATATATTATCTTAAATATGTTGGATTTGGTACTATCCAAAATCACCCACATAAAGAAATCTCATACTATGTGGGATTAAGATATTATCATATTATGCGGGATTGAGATATTCTCATATTATATGGGATTAACATATTTCCTTATTATGTAAAATTGATATTAATATTTGATAAGTTTCCTAAAGGAAATAGAAATTAAAAAAGAATAGGACTATTGGATTTATCTCATGGTTTTTAGATACATGATTATCAATAGGAAGTTTCCTATTTAGTATGGACCAGGGTTTAAAAAATCACCAAGTCGAGCCGGACTCGCCCGGTTCGACTCGGGAATCGCTACAGAACGCGCCGATTCCGCACGAAAAATGGGAATCGCCCGTGTCCAGAGAGAACCGGGCGATTCCCAATAGTAGAGTGGCGATTCTGTCTGAGTCCCAATAGTAGAATCGTGAGTTACCCGGAAGAACACGGGCTGCACAGTGTTCTTCACAAGATTTTGATTTTTTTTGTTATTTTTTGATTGATTTTCAATGTTTTCAGCCTTATGAACGAATATTACAGGCTTTAATTCGAATTTCGAATCATTTTCACTCAATAAAACGAATTAAAAACCACATTTTTTTATCAACAAATTTGGTTCGCAGAGTGAGTTTTAGGGTTTCCGCCATTTCAGTGATTTCAATGGAAATAAAGCTTCATTTTTTGGAAAATTTCAGGCTGAGTGATTGTAAGAGTGTTGGTCAGAATTCTGTGTTCATAATTTGTGATTATCTTGGAGGAATAGATATCAATTTTGAGTTTGAAGGTACGGATGCAAGAAGAACAGGTTAAAACTCAGTTTTTTTTTTTTTTTCCGCCATGCGATCAAATCCAGTTAATATTTTACAAATCATGTATTAAATTTATAGGGTTTTAACTCTTTGTAGTGTTGTTTATCATTAGATATATTCAATTTGATTATATTTATTCAATTTGAGTTGGATTTTATAGAAAATAAGAGTGATGTCTGTTAAAAAAAAAGTGGACTATTTTTTTTTTTTTTTTTCCACCATTTTTACAATTTCAGTAAATATTTTGCAAAGAACGTGTTAAATTTATAAGGTTTTGATTCGTAATAGTGTTGTTTATCATCTCATGTATTCAATTTTATCTGATTTATTCAATTTGAGATTGAATGACTGATGTCTGTGAAGAACTGCGTTTTTTTTTTTTTTCCTCAATTTAATCGATTTTATTTAATATTTTGATAATAATGTGTTAATATTATAGGGCTTTGATTCCTTATAGTATTATTTATTAAAACATGTATTAAATTCGATGTAATTTATTCAATTTGAGGTGGATTTTTGAGTTGGAATGTCTGATGTTAGGTTGGTCTGTGAGGAACTGAGTTTTTTTTTTTTTAGTCATGATCAATTATTTTGAGAAATCGTGAGTTTTTGAAGATTTGTTTTTGATTATCATGAGGAATTAAACAATATTTTTAATTTTTATTGTTAAATTTCTAGTTCAAAAAGTTTCATGTTGATAGATTATTTATGCAAAAAAATACATTAACAAATACATGTAGTTAAACTGTATTATATTTTTAATGCAGTTTTGCATTAAAAAAATATTTTTAATTTTTAAAATTTTTAATGCAACAAATATATGTTGTTAAACTGTATTATCATGAGGAATTAAAGTGAATATCATTGTAAAATATCATGTATGATAATTATATTAGCTTGCAATTATCAATTTTATTATTAAATTTTTAATGTAAAAAATGTATGTTTTTGATAATTGAATGTATGTTCTTGATAATTGAGTTATAGGCATGTTTGAAGCTTGCTTTTTTTATTGTATTATCTTGTATATTTGTAATTGAGATGTATGAATATTTGGCAAGTGTGACTTATACAGACTTTTTTTTATCTATAATGTAGCATAAATATATTTTTTTTCTCAATACGAACTAACTCATATTTGTCGAAATGAAGATTTGTGACAAATCCATATTTATTGGCATTGTGAATTACTATACCATTGTAAATATATCTTTTATTGATACTATATCAATGTAAATTTATTGTTCTTTATGTAGTGGCTGATATAGGCTATTTTTATCTATAATGTTGCATAAATAAATTATTTTTCCCAATAGCAATTAAAATATTTTTGTCAATAGAAGTATTTTTCATTAACTAACAAATATAACTTTATGAACTACCCCTACAGATTATCACTACACGTAGTGATTATTTTTCATGTTCAACTGTCAGGTTAATTTTTAACCTTTTACATTTTAAAGTTGAACCATGGCAAGATCTGCAGAAGACCATGCATGGCAACATGGGGTCAAACTTGATCCCAACAAAAAAGACAAAATTATTTGTAATTACTGCCAAAGAGTGATAAGTAGTGGGGTATATAGGTTCAAGGAACACTTGGCAGGGTTAAGGGAGATGTTTCTGTGTGCAATAGTATCCCTAATAATGTAAGAAAGTAGATGGCGGCATTTCTCAAGGCTACCAAAGGAAAAAAAATTGCAAGGCAGAGGATGGATAAAGAGATAGCTAGTTTATATACGCCATCAAGCGGGAATGATCTAGAAGAGCAATATAATAATGACTTAGAGATGGCCACAAGAATGAGTTTACATGAAACATTCCAGAGGGAACGTGGGTTTAGAATGTCTGGTGGTTATGACATGGGCATGCATGGTGGGCCTAGCTCAGACATGCATGGCGGGCCCAGCTCGAGCATGTATGGAGGGCCCAGCTCAAATATGTATAGACGGGTTGGTGGCAATATGTATCAAGAAGAATCAAACGTTGAAGAAATTGTTTCAAGGTTATCTACGAGTGTCAATATTGCAGGTCATGGTCGTATAGGCCCATTTCTCTCAAAGCTTAAGTCACAATAGATGACCCTAAAAGGCATGGTTAAAAGTACAAGAAACATGTTGGGGAGATATGTTGGTAAATGGTTCTACGATAAAATGATTCCCTTTGATGCAGCCAATAGCCCATAGTTTCTACCTATGGTTTGTGCAATCCAGAGAGCCGGGGCCCAGGGTAAAACCCCTGATGGCATATGAGCTCAGTGGGCCAATATTAGATGAAGAGGCGGAGGAAGTTACAAAGTGGATTGAATAATATAAACAGAGTTGGCCAAGGACATGCATTACTCTCATGAGTGATGGTTGGTTGAATAAAGTTAGCAAAAATGAGTTTTTAAACTTCTTGGCCTATTCCCTAAAAGGTACAGCTTTTTTGTCTAGCAAAGACGTATCAGGGACAAAGAAGGATGCAAACTTCTATGTACGAATATATGATCAGATAGTGAAGGAGGTGGGAGATAAGCATGTAGGCCAGTTTATTACAGACAATGCTCATGCATGTGTTTCTGCGGGCAGCAAGTTGATGGATAAGAGGAAGCATCTAGTATGGACCCCGTGTGCTGTACACAGCATCGATCTTATGTTAGAGGAGAACGGTGAGATCAAAATTGTGAAGGAGACTCTAGAGGAAGCAAGGTTGGTGTCGAGATTTATATATATCTACTCTAAAATTTTATTTCTGTTTAGAGAATACTCTAAGAAAAAAGAGATAATCAAGCATGTCATATCCCGCTTTGCGACTGATTACTTAGCTGTGGACTCCATTCGAAAATCTGAAGGTACATTAAAGAGATTGTTTACTAGTGAAGAGTGGTTAAATGACCGCCTCTCGAAGTCCAATACCGAGCTAAAAATAGACGGCATAGTTTCAAATAGGAGGTTCTGGTCTCGATGTTCCAGTATCGTAGAGGCCACTGTCCCTTTAGTCACGGTGTTAAGAATGGTGGATGCTGACAAGAAAGCTACCATGGGCATCCCTTATGAAGGTATCGAGAGGGCGAAATCAGCTATTGGGGAGAAGGGTAGTTTTGCTAGCAAAGTGATTGAGATTATAGAAAGGAGGTGGAACACCAAATTTGGACGTCCAATTCATTATGTTGGTAAATATATATTTATATCATTAGAATGTTTCATTTTAAATCAATTTTTTATGAAATTGTAAATGACATTTTTCTATTTATATATTTTCTAGGTTACTACTTCAACCCAAAATTTTTCTATTTGACACCTGAACATCCCCACAAGATTATGGAAGGGGTCAGATACATTATTGCAAGGTTGAAGAGAAGCCATCGAAACCAAGTAGCAGCAATACAAGAGGTATTATTTAATGTTTGAATAAGAACTTCATTGAGTTGTTATATTTGTGAGGAATAATACACTAAAACGAAATATATTTGTTTTAGCTTGCTATGTATAGGGATGCTATAAGATCCTTCGGAACTAGACTTGCCAAAAATTCTCGAACTAAGATGAGGCACCCTTGAGGAGTACCATGGCTATGATAACTTGGTCCTTGTAAGAAATAAAGAATGTTCGTAAGTCCAACCATGCTATGTGCTTATTCCCTTGGGAGAAATCGCTGCATAGGATTTATTTTTTTTCTTGAAATTTTGAGATCCACCTAAAATCACCATATGATTACTGAAAAAAAGACCTATGTGATCTTTTACTGGGAATTTTATATATATATATATATATATATATATATATATATATATATATATATATATATATATATATTTATTTTATTTTATTTTTTATTTCACCCCTTTCGTTTTGGCAAAAGAAAACTTACAGGTGGTCTTATTACAATAACATAAACTTCAAAATAAAATCAACATAACAATAAAACTAAGATCTTAAAACTTAATGTCATTGAAACAACTATGTACTATGCTTGAGAATAAAAGATAAGATTGCAAGAAATAAAACGAAAAGTGCTGGAGATTACCTCAACCAGGCTTGTTACACCTCACACTTAGTCACCACCATTCAATGGTATGAGATCAACGGTCTAACTTCAATCTTGAACCGAGAAAGTAAATTTTGGCCAAACTATTTCAAATAACCCTGTGTAACTCATCAAATCTAGATCCTAACCCCAAAATATTTTGCCATACTTTCTAACCCTTAGCATATAAGATGAGAGAGAGTGGGGGAGACCCTAGGGTTGGGGCCTGCCCCTTCTACTGCTAAGAGAGAGAAAATCTAGAAAGAAGAAGAGGAGATAGAGTGGGGCGTGCTCCTTAAAAGAAGGAGAGAGAGAAAGTTGGGAGAGAGAAGAGAGAAGGTGTAGAGAATAGGGGGTACACCCCTATTTATAGTGCAAAATTAGGTTTAGGATTTCTTAGGGTTTCTCATAGTTGCATCTTAAGTGAGTTGAATAGGGACTGTCGATCAAGGGTAACTTGTGGGGTGAGAGATCTAAATCATTCATTACATAGATGGGCCATCAATATTATGGAAGGTGCATGAACCCTTTTTTTTTTTGCCAACATTCAAAAATTTTATTGATAACTTAAAAGGAAATTACATCGTCAGAAATAGTAAAAGAACCAAGAGAAACCCCACCCTTAGCTAATGCATCAGCAACATCATTGGCTTCACGATAGACATAGGAAAAAGATACAGTTATAGACGTAATAGCATCCATAACCTGCAGCTATAAAGATCGAAGTTCCCACTATATCTTTTGCTCCTTCCTGCACCACCTGATAGCATTCAGAGAATCTCTTTCAATTAAACAGCTGGTCCCCAAATTCCTTTCATTGAAAATATTCACACCCCTAAGCAAGGCACTTAATTATGCAAAATTAGTTGTAGCAATACCAATTGGTCCCGCATAGGATAAAACAATATTCCCAAAACAATCACAAATAACACCACCAATACCAGCTGAGCCCATATTCCAAAAAAACTCCCATCAAAATTTAGCTTCAGATAACCCATTGACGGAGCAAACCACAATCCCTTAGACCGGCATCTACTCACACTAAGAGAAAACAGATTAGAGAGATTGACCATAACATCAACTTTTGAGATCCCCCATCCCTCATTGGACACGGAGAGACTTGACCCTATAGAAAGTTTGATTAAATGGATTAACTTGTCAAATGGCAAGATGGACCCCTCAAACGTTCTCATGTTTCTCTCCTTCCAAACTTCGCAAAGGATCACTCGTTTTACAATTTTTTATATTACACCACTAACTTTAGGCAAAAAGGGGAGCGTGAATTGAGAAACAAAATCAAGCAAACTATGAGGCAACACTAAGGAAACTCCTACCAATTCCATCAACCAATGCCAAATTCTTGATGTATAAGAGCAATGGATCAAAAGATGAGATATTGATTCTCGTCTTGTTTACATAGCAAACAAATATTTGACAAAATCTTACCCCTTTTCTGAAGATTATCAATTGTCAAGATTTTGTCATGTACAGCTAACCTAACAAATACTTGAACTTTATGGGGTATTGGCCATTTCCAAATTTTGGTAATATTAGGGCAAGACCATCTCCACCGATCATGGAAAAACAAATTATAGCAAGATTTTACTGAGAAATTCCCACACTACCATATCTTCTGCGTCTTGTGAAATATAAACTTTGTCTAAGAGTTCCATTAGCGAACACCATTAGGACAACATCAAATTATTTAAACGCCTATAGCTGAGAGATATATTCCAATAATATTGCTAGCTACTTCTTTCCACTTTTACAAATCAAAAGATTTGGGTTGTACGGAAAAGGTCAGGGAAAGCATATTTAAGGGGATAATCCCCAAAGCATTTGTAATGCCAAAACAAAATCTGCTAACCACTTCCAACATTCCACCTAAAGTAACCAGAAATCATGGGACTACAGTTATAAATAACCCGCCCCATATAAGACGTATCCTTACCTCTACCACCACTAGGCCATAAATCATAAAAGTCCATTCCATATTTAGAAACCAAAACTTGATACCAAAGATGATCTGTCAAGTGTTTACTATACCACCACCATTTACACAAAAGAGCTTTGTTAAACATTCTAATATTCTGAATACCCAGTCCACCTTCGCGCTTGGGGGTACAAACTCGATCGCATTTTAACAAATGGAATTACATATTCTCTCCATACGAACCCCACAAAAAAATATCTTATCACCTTCTCAATTCTTTTCCCTACCGAAGCTGGAATTTGGATCACTGACATTTAGTACACCGGAAGGTTGTCCCCCTTTCCTAAACCATTTTCCCATCAATAGAAATTAAGTCAAATTAATTTCAATCAAATATTGTATATTCCATAAAATAATACAAGCCTACTCATATTTCCCATAAAAACTCTTTCAAGATGGGCCCCACCTTCAAGAACATGGTGGTCCCATGTGCACAATAGGCTCCCATGAAAATTTATTTTATATTTTAAAAATAATAAAAATATTTTAGAATATTTATTTGAATATTTAAAATATTATAAAATTAATATATTTCCTTTTACAATCCAAATTTCATAAATAGAATATCCAGACGTTCATAAAAATTCAAATAATAATTCTAAAATAATGTTTACCATAAAACAAACAGGCTCATATCCCCTAAATTCACCTTATTAATAAAATCCCCTCAAATTCTTATACTTGGACATGAGCATTCCTTAAGATGGGTGTTAGGATTCCGCTATCCAGTGGACAAATATTGTGGACAACCACAATTTACTGTCACTCCTCGCGTAAAAAAACTACTGATGAATACTTTTTCGTTCTAAAATTTTGAGATCCAAACTTGAATCAAGAGATGAGTATTTTGCAAGAAAGAATATATTGATGTTGAGCTTTCAAATGCTTAGATTTAAACCATTCTAAAATTGGGTGGTCTCCATTCAATCTTAAAACTTTATTGTTTAATAGGCGTACATCCATTGCATATCGATTTTTCTTTTAAGAGAGAGGTTGATTGCTATGTTACATTCCCAAATTTGATTTCTTGAAAACACTCATAAACAGGGTTTTATTGAAAAATTGATTTCTTGAGAATACTCATAAACTTGGTTTTACCGGAGGTAGTGAATGGATGATATGCTCCAATAAGAGTATATAAACTTTTTATATTATTCATTAGGGACGAGATTCTCTATTCTTGTTAAGAATGGAACTCAAAACGTCATATTTTGGCTCCCCACAATCCCGACTGCCTAGTCTTGAGCCCATTGTTAGAGCATGTAAACTTTTAACTTGCTATAATTGAAGAAAATATCAATTTGTCGTCTCAGACTTCGTTTGTGAATGTTTGTTGACAAACATATTCAACAATATGTGGTTAGGTTATTAAAAACTAAATGATGTCCAAACAAGCTCCAACCATAATGTACTTGATTCTGCAGTCCATAAAGAATGAAAGAAAAAACAAATGAAGCAAAAATGATAAAGGAACTTTTTATATCATAACTTAATCTATAAACTACTTTTATTATCTAGTAACAAAGCATAGTACATAACAAATCAAATATCACAAAGAAAATACAAATGAAAGCCACTCATTAAGGATCACTTTATTCCATATGCAATCAATCTCTAATATGTAGTAATGAGGGATCATTGACCTAAAAGTTGTTTATTATCATCCAGAAGCTAGATTGGAGTTTATCCACCAGTTTTTTATCTATTTGGAAGGCCTTTGCATGAACAGCATCAGAGATAGGTGGGTTGGCTCCAAACATAGCATTAGCTATGGTTATCACCCCTGGAATCTGGCTGCCGAAAGTTGCTGGAGCCACAGCATTGCCATAACCCACATTTTGCTGGAAGTGAATGAAGCCTTGCGGGATCGCTAAGACATCTCCCTTTTTCAGCGTCCTGCTAATCAAACGGTTGTCGGGGTTGCTGGTCACAAAGCCAACGTATAGAGTCCCTTCCAAGACAGTGAGGATCTCAGCGGCACGTGGGTGCGTGTTGGGAGGGTTTTGGCCCCCGGGAGCAAAGTCGATACGCGCAATGGAGACGCCCAGAGTGTTGAGCCCTGAAAGTTGCATTACAAACACCGGGGTGACCTTCGAACCCAGAGGGTTGCTTGTGTTGCCAGGCTTGTCGAGGCCAGGAAAGAAAAGTCCTTTGCAGTAGCCAACTTTGGATCCTTGCAAGCTTTTCCATTGACAAGCACTGCATGAAAGAGCACGGAGAAGAAGAGTAGAGATTAGCATTCATGTCCATTTCAAAGCATTGTTAAAAAATCATGGGGCCAAGTCCGGACTCACCCTAATCAGCCCTTTGTCAGGAGCTAGGCGATTCTATGCCGGAAAAACCCGAAATGCTCCAATCTGCCCATCTTTTCAAGCTTTTTAAATTTTTCATGTTAGAAATTGCCCTATCCCACTCCAACTTGCCCAAGTCCGACCTTGGGGATTCAGGCTGGGGAACCCAGCGACTCAGACCCCAACTCCGACTTTTTAAACTCTAGTTCAAAGTGTAAAACACTAATCTTCGGATTGACTATTGCATTTATATGAAGTTTAACTTCATAAATCAGCATCATCAGATGCTTACCTTGGCTGTTATTGTCTGCAACACAAAAGTCCTGCAAGGGACTAGGATCGGATGCAAAGGCCTGAGAAACTATCAAAGAAAGGAAGGGGACAAGGAATAGGGGCTTCATTGTGGTTTTAAGCTAAGCAGACAGTATTAAGGCAACAAACGAGCGAAGCCCCGAACTCTCTTAGTTCATGGAGCTGTGAAGGCTTTATATAGAGCTCTGGTTGATGATGGTCTAAGTCGGCATTTTGAACAGTATGGAGCACTGTTATTGAATGGGTCTTTGGAAAGTTAAAACATTAATTTATGGTCATGAGCCTTTCTTCCATCACAGACCAATTCTTACCTATCTTCGTTGAAAGATGCATATGATGCCCTCAAATTGAAGAAATATTCAAATGTCTTCAATATATATATATATATATATATATATATATATATATATATATATGTGTGTGTATGTGTGTGTGTAAAAGATGGGATTAGCCCACTAGCTCATATGAACATCTGAGCCCAACGGCCCAGATTGAATCTGGGCTAATCTGACGAATACAAATGTCTGGTAGTGTTTGAAATTTTTTTTCCTACAAATCAAAATCACTTGAAAATTTAGGTGTATGTTCTTCTCATCAAAGCGCACCTAATAAAATACAAAACAAATTATTAGCGAAAAATAAAATAACTAAAATACCTCCCGAATCTTTTTGAGGGTATTTTGGTCAATTTATTTCATGTAAAATATTTTTTTTTTATTTTTAGAAGATTCATCTTTTTTTTTATAAACACACATTTGAAATTTCAAGTGATTTAGATTTATAAAAAATTAAATAAAATTGAAAAACTACCAGATATCTATAATCGTCAGATCTGTCCAGAATCAATCTAAGACGTTGGGCTCATATGTTCATATGAGCTAATGGCCTAATCTCATCTTTTCTCATATATGTATATATATATATATATATATATATATATATATATATATATATATATATATATATATATATATATATATATATATATATATATATATATATATATATATATATATATATATATGCACATGCAGAAATTCAGGTGCGATCTGCTCTGCCCATTTTAAATGGGAAAAAGTTTATATAACGTTGAGGCTCTAACAATCAAATTATGACGCAACTCAAAAATTAACTAAAAGAAATTGTTTCAATGCCGAAAAACCCTCAAATCCGATCCTCTCAACCTTGAGATAATGTACAAAAAAAAAACTTCATATCTCGAAAAGTGCATCTTGTAATGTGCATTATATAGACCATCAATTTTCAAGTGTTTGTAGATCTGATTGATCTACATTATTTTTTAAGCTTTAACTTTTATAATTAGGAATAGAAAAAATTTCCAGGCCTTCATAAAGACTTTTTGTTTTGAAACAACATATTTCGACATTATTTGAAGGTACACCTTACTTTGACTGTTTTGAACCTCAGCCTTATACAAACTAGACCCTTTTAAATGGACACAGTTCAACAATTGTGTCCCTTAACACTTCATACTTTTCTTATTAATTAGGGGATTGTATGTAAGGAGCTCATTTACCTTTGATATAATGAGGTCACAATTACTTACAACTATCCGATGTAAAATTTGATAGCTTGAGTGTATCACAAAATTTGCAAAATTTTCTTTTAAATTTTGAGCTTGGTCAATAACGAATAAATGCACCCATCTAATTTACATCCAATGGTCAATATTAAATGTGACTCATGTTGTAACAAAGATAAATCATCTCATTATATACTTTTCCATTAGTTAGTTTAATGTATGTTGAAATTGTATTGTCACCATTGCTTTTCAATTGCTTCAATTGACTTGAGCTACACATACACGTAGGCTAGTTTCCCAGTATATAGTGAGCCTTATCAAATTGATTTTACCTAGGCTAGCTTCCCACCCTACAGTGGACCTTATCAAATTGATTTTACCTAGGCTAGCTTCCCACCCTACAGTGGACCTTATCAAATAGATGTTACATCTAGAGGAAAGAATGACACAAAAAAAAGTAGTAAAGGACTCAAGAGTCAAGACCACCACCCCCTTTTACCCCTCACTTATTTCTAGAGGAAAGAATGACACAAAAAAAAAGTAGTAAAGGACTCAAGAGTCAAGACCACGCGCCCTTTTTCCCTCACATATTTGAATTGAAACTTTTACTCTCTTTCTCTCTCTATATATATATATATATATATAAAAGAAAAAGATGGGAGTAGCCCACTAGCTCATATGAACATATGAGTCCAACGATCCAGATTGAATCTGGGCCGACCAGATGATCACGGATGTTCAGTAGTGCTTGAATTTTTATGTTTTTTTTTTCTACAAATCCAAATCATTTGAAATTTTAGATGTGTGTTCTACTCATCAAGGCACACCAAAATACCCCCCAAATCGTTTTAGGGGTATTTTGATCAATTTATTTCATGTAAAAAATAATTTTGATATTTTTCAAATATTCATCTATTTTTGATAAACGCACGGCTAAAATTTCAAGTGATTTGGATTTGTAAAAAGAAAATTCAAATTCAAGTACTATCGAACATCTGTGATCGTTAGATCGGCCCAGATTCAATCTGGGTTGTTGAGCTTATATGTTTATATGAGCTAGTGGGCTAATCCCACCTTTTCGTATAGATATACATATGAATTGACACTTTTACATATAAATCTTTCTCTCTTTCTCATATATATATATATATATATATATATATATATATATATAAGAATTTTTCAAAGTTCATATCACCTTTAATCACCCATCAGATCAATTTCATTAAAAAATGGTGGATTTACATGTAATGCATGATGCGCAACAAAATATAGAAATTTTTAAAAATAATAATAATAATAATTAGTCCTTTACTACACTTAAAGCATGAAAATTTTGTCGTACAAATTAGGAAAATCGATGTTAAGTATCCCTTACATTAAGAGTATATTTAGTATTTCAATTTTATAATTCTCTATATATCGCATTGAGCTCGAATTCTATGTGCCCATGCATCGCACCGTGATGCAAATATGAAAAGAATTAAATAAAAATAAATGGTGATGTATCTAATGATGTAATCACATTTGTATAATTTATTAATAAAAAAGTAAATACCATTCGTCAAAAAAAAAAAAAAAAATTTGAGGAGGTGAACTTATTTTATTTAACAAAAATTGGTACTACGCCTAAAAGAATCTATTAGTGACCTAGAAACACTCTCTCTCTCTCTCTCTCTCCATGTGTGCATTTGCTTATATGGTTAGAACTTGAGAAATATAATTCTCTATGCATATGAATGCAAGCGCATTTACTTATATGGTTAGAACTTAGAACGTAAGAATTGCAAATATTCTAATTTTACACAAATATTTTAAGCTCATAAACACTGGCATGTCATAGTCTATTTATAATTTTATATTATATTTATAAACAATTAATTAAAAGTCAATGTTTGATATTTTAATGATCAGAGTAATTTTGAACACCTACTTTTTAAATAATATGTTTGAGGCCCTAAATAATCAAAATAAGGTGCACCTTCAAATTGTGTTGAAAGATGATGTTTTAATATTAGAAATATTGGTGATAGCTTAAAATTTTATTTTCATCTCTAATTATAAGATTTAGTACTCCAAAAAAAGTGTAGATCAAACAGATCTATAAACGCTAGAAAATTGATAGTTCAGAAAATACATTACAAGATGCACTATTTCCATGACTTGAAATCTATTTTTTCTTATGTTCATACATCTTAACGGGGAGATGATCGATTTGAAGACTTTTGGGCATCGAAACAACCTCTTCTTGTGAATTTTTGAGGTGCGTCTTAATTTGATTGTTTAAAACCTCACCCTTATATAAACTTTTTCCTTTAAAGATTTCTTTATTTTGGGCTTACCTAGTAATTTAATCACCTGAAGTACTCGATAGATAATTGAAAATGTGCGTTACCGTATGTAGATTAGAAATAATTGTAATTCAAAAGGATTAGTATCAGACCACATTTCATAGTTAATTTTGATAACATTATATTGTACAGACAATATGTTTTTAAAATGTGGTTTTAATTTTATAATTTAAATGAGTTTTATATACATTAGATCTTTTTTTATTCAATGCTAAATTAGAATTTTTGTTAATAAGAAATCATAAAATTTAATGTGTCTCACATTTGAGTGAAAAATTGATTTTCAAGACTATAAAACTATAAATTTTTATTATTTTTATATAACATATAAAAATTAATTAGAAATTAATTGAAACTAACCAATACCCAATTAACTAAATGAAATACAAAATGTAATGTTTGTTAAATTTAAAATTTAAATGTCGGTATGGTCAATAATTAGGGGTGTGTTTTGTATAGAGTCTAGGCTCTAAACAATCAAATTAGAGCCTATCTTCAAATAGTGTTGAGAAATGTGGTTTCAATACTAGAAGTCTTTGTGATAGCCTTAAAATATATTTTCATATTTATTTATAAAGTTTAAAGTTTCAAAAATAGTGTACATCGATAGATCTATTAAACTTGAAAATCTTGAAAATTGACAGTTCAAATATGCGTTACAAAATACAATATTTCAAAAACTTGAAAGCCATTTTCTCACATGCCCATGCATCTTGATGTCGATGGGATCAATTTAAAGATATTTGGGCACCAAAACAACTTCTTCTAATGAAATTTTTGATATAAGCTCTAATTTGATTGTTTAGAGCATCGACTCTATATAAACTTATCCCGTTAGTATATTATAAAAATAATTAATTCAATTTAAAATAATATTTTATAGTCGCGATTCGATTTAATATTGTAATAGTGAGAGTATTTTTGGCTACTTATTTTTTATTACTTTTGATTCCAAAAGCACAATTGGGAATTTAATGCAAACTCCCAAAGTGTCGTGCAGGCTATTGAAAACCTTAGTGACCATATTTACTCACTTTATGATAAAAAACAGTTATTAAAATTTTGAAATCAATTTTTCGATCTAGATGATAAATTTATTTTCATGAATAATATTAAACTAACTTAGATTTATTAATAACATATTTAAGAATTTGGCCTTTTAAATTATGCTCATAAATTAAGTTTTTTATTCATAAAAAATTTAACCTTTTATATGACGTGTACTACTATTCAAACAAATATTAAGATAATTATTATTCACTATTTATAATGAATTTGATGTTTTATTAAACGATACAAAATTATTTACGATGAGGTGCTCTCTTAGATTATGAAATTAATCTAAAAGCTGTAAGCGTGATAAGACAAAAGTGAAAAGTTATGTTGCTTCTACTGGAGCATATTGTCTATTTGCTCCCTCGAGCAAATGAAAGCTAAAAGCCATTTTAGGACCCAAAAATTTGGGGATATAATATCTTCTTTTTCTTTTCTTTTTTTTTAACAATGTTGTGAGCTTTTTATCGAATAGATGCTCAAGAAGCACCATATTATATCAAGGAAATTACGGCATTACAAATAAGTAAAGAAGATAACGAAACACCATGCTTTGCAAGTTTATAAGCCTCCTGATTTGCCTCGCGGTAAGTATGAATGAAAGAAAACAGCAATCCAGGAATAGCATAGAGACCATGGATTTTCAACCGAAAAGTATGCAAATACGAAGGGACCTTTTGCTCTTGTGTACACCAATTAATAACATTAAGAGAATCTCCTTCCAATAAAATCTCTCTTGAATAGCCCCTATCCACAATAGTTTGTAGCCCTTGTAAAAGAGAACTAAGCTCCACTTGATTAGCCGTGGTGGAGCCATAGGGTCCAGCATATGAAAAGAGAAGTGTACCATCATGATTTAGAAATAGACCCCCAATACCAACAAGACCTGGATTGCCTAATGAGCTGCCATCAAATTTGAGTTTTAGACAATCCAAAGGTCGCAAATTCTAAACCAGATGATGGTGGCCTATATAAGATAAAGAGGAAAATAAGTTCTTTAGATTGACAAAGATATCAACACGTGAAACAACACGACCCTCCGAAGTGGAAGAGAACCAATCCTATAAAATTGTAGAATCCGATCTATAATATCTTCAATATATATCAGGAGATCCCATCAAATATTTTCTTGTTACGTTCCAACCAAATCTGCCATATAATTACACATCTAAAAATTTTCCAAATGATAACACCTTTCTTAGGTAGACCTGCAGTATATAGATCGTTAATAGTTCCAACAAGGTTTTCCGGTAACATGAAAAAGAGTCCCATTTTTTGAAAGGCCCAATACCAAATATTTGCAGCATATTGGCAATACAAAAAAAGATGACTATCGGTCTCCTCATCACTTTTGGACATCAGACAAACATTTGGAATAATTCTACCCCTTTTGTGCAGGCTATCAATCCTGAGGCATTTATCTTGCATAGCTACCTAAATAAATGCTTGGATTTTGACCGGAACTGACCATTTCCAAATCAAGACAAGAGTAGAATTACTCCAACAAACACGGACATGATAAAGAAGCATACAAGCTGATCAAAACAGATAAAAGGCCATCAGATTCAAATTCCCAAATAATCTCATTTGAATGCTAGGAGAAAGGTAGACATTATATAAAAGCCTTAGAAGTTCCTGAAGCTGCAAAATAATATTATCCAGTACGTTGTTGTATATGCACGAAAGATCCCATACCAAACCCCCAAAAGTAAGTGTAGCAAGAGCTGAAATTTTTGCTGATGGAAGAGAAACCTTGGCAAAAAGATTTGGGAAAAGACCCTCTCCCAACCATTTGTTAAACCAAAAAAAAGTATCCTTCCTATAACCCACCGACCAACGCATATTGCCCATAATAATATTTTTGCAACTAAATATATATTTCCAAGTCTGTGAAGTAAATTTTCCTCCTCTCCTTTTCTTGATAGAATGGGCAATAAAATGGAAACCATATTTCACAGCCAACACATCCTTCTAAAGATGACTTGAGTTCTGAAAAATCATGTACCACCATTTAAATAAGAAAGCCCAATTCATAAGCTTCAACTTCTGAATACCAAACCCGCCCATTATTACTGGTGTACACAACTTATCCCAATCAACCAAATGATATTTCTTATGATTATCATCAACTGACCCCCAAATAAAGTTGCTCATACAACTCTCAATTAATTTAACCACTCCACTAGGTATTTGTAAAAGTGACATCAAGTAAATAGATATGTTTGCATAAGTTGATTTCACCAAAGTAAAGCGCCCACCCAAAACGTTTTGGTTTTCCATAAATCTAACTTAAATTGATATTTGTGGATAAGAGGATCCCAAACAACTCGATCTAGATTTGAGTCTGAAATAGAAACCCCCAAGTATTTTAAAGGGAATTTATCAACTTTGCATCCAAGTATAGAGGTAGTAGATCCCACCAAGTCACTACTGCAACAAATATCAACCATAGAGGTTTTATGGAAATTGACTTTGAGACCAAGAGTTAACTGGCAACAGAAAATAAAGGTACTCAGATTATTAACCTAGGCTTGATCTGCATCATAAAAAATCAAAATGTCATCAGCATATTGCAATTGTGAGATAATTGGTCCAATAGGAGAAACTTGAAACCCTAAAAGAAGACCGGCCCTCACAACATTTTTGAACATCATGCTAAAGCCTTCAGCAACTAGAATGAAAAGAAAAGGGGAGAGAGGATCCCCTTGCCTGATACCCCTAGATCTCTGAAAAAAACCTTTGGAGTTGCCATTAATAAGGATCGAAAAATGAGCTAAAGAAACTATCCAAGGTTCAAGGGACCAAATATAAAAAAAGGAAGAAATAAATGTGTGTTTGAAAAATGTACTAAAATTGAGTAGAGACTAACCAATTAAAGGGCTAAATCTAAATTTTGCAAAATTTAGAGGCTTTTTTTATTTGTTTCTAAAACTAAACCTCTAGTGATATTAGGTGGATCCCAAAATTTCGTATCGTTGGGTGGCCTTGCCTAGCCCAGTTGGTCTTGGCCTAAAAAACTAGGGGCTAGGCCACAAAATTTGGCCTGCTATGACAAGGCATGCCTAGTTCGGTTTGGGCCGGCCCTTGTTTTTCTTTACTTTCTTTATTTATTTATTTTTAACTTTTTTTCTTGCCCAACTCCACCTAGCCCTCCTCTTTGGCTTGGTTAGGGCTGGGCCGAGCCAGACGTACAGGGAGTATGGCCGGGCTAGAACCATGGATAGCACGGCCCTGCTTCTAGCCTGACCCGGCCCAAACCCCATCCATGCCAACCATAGAAATATATTAATTTTAAAACAAATATTAAGTTACTCATTATTAACAATCTATAATGAACTTGATGTATTATGACAACATACAAAATTATTTTGGATGAGGTGCTCTCTTTTTTGAGATTATGAAATTAATCTAAAAACTTTGTAAGTGTAATAACGAAAAGGTGAATTTATCCTACTGGAGCATATTATCTATTTGCTCCCTTGGGTAAGATTGAAGCTAGAAGTATTTTTAGAACCCAAAAATTTGGGGATGTTATCTCTTGAACCTAGCAACCATGATGCAAGAGGCCAACCCTAAGCCCCAAAATGCGTGCTTAAAAAGAAATGATGTACTAGGATTGAGTAAAACCATCCAATTTTTAAAGGGCTAAATTTAAATGTTGCAGGACTTAAAGATTATATTTTATTTTAAAAATAAACCTCTAGTAATATTAGGCAGATCCTAAAATTTCAGATCAATAGAATCCTTTCAAGTGGCCCTTTTGAATGGGAGAGTTAATGTACAAAATGCTCCAATGGGAGAATCCTAGTCTAGAAAGAGAGAAACAAATGAAATAGTGTTTTCCCCCTTCGCATTTATTGCATGTTTTGGTTTTGTCATGGAACATTTAACATTTCTTGACGGCAATAACTTCGCTAAAACCCTATCTTCTAATTCCCTCAGTCCTGTTAATCCGAAAGTTTTCATTTGGACACAGTTTTTACGAGCCCATATAGAAATGGGACACCTTTTAAAATCTATTTTTGTGATCGATTTTTTTATTTAATTTTTATGGATACGTAATCTCTAACATATCGAAATCATGAATATGAATAAATAAGTAAATTTTTAAAATTAAAAATAATAATTCTATTAAAAACACATTTGAACCGTTAGTTTGAATTATTTTTAAAAGGACCACCTATTTGCATCCATTTTTAAGATGGATACTTTATATCTTGTGACCTCATATTGTAGAAATAAGGTCTAGCCAGGCATGAAACAATTATCCTTTGGACATTATAATTTTTTTTTCTCCTAAATAAATACATGAATGACACACACGTCCATCCTCTTTTTCTAACCTTCACTCCATTTTCTCTCCTTTCCCTCTATATTACTCTCTCGCTCCCATACTCTTTGTTCCTCCTCTGTCTTAGGGATCGCAATGGACCTAAACCCGACCTAAGACTCGTTAGGTATACCCGACATGGGTTTGGGTATGGGTCCAACATTTGGATATGATGGATTGGATCCAGTTCCAAAAGTTGGACCCAAATACTATTTGGGTCCCGGTCCAGGTCTGGTTGGATCCAACTTGTACCCATAAACTGTGGAGGTAAAATAGTTCAAGCCCTATTTGTTTGGGTGTATTAAGGATTGTACAATAAGAACTCGTAATCATCTTTAGTTATTAAACGACAAATAATACAACTTGAAATCTAATGACGGGTGATTGTGACCTTTGTTGCCAATGATCTAGATATATGATGTAAAAAAAAGGGTAAAAAATAAAAGAATAAGAGGTTCATAGTGAGCTTTGCAGTTTACAGGTAAGACTTTTAACTGCAAAATCTGTGGGTTTTTCTATTTTACAGAAGTGGTGTTAAAAATGGTTGGAAACATGATAAATGGGTAAAAAATGGACTGGAAATCATGTTTCCATTTTTTATTTGTTGATTTTCTTTGTGAGTTCTTGGTGTAATACTATAATTAGCTGTTTTTTAAGAAATTTCCATTGGTGTAAATCCAATTAGCTCGATGTTTTGTTTTTAAATACTAAAGAAAACCAAAAAATTATTTTTTTAAAAAAAAAATTTCAATTTGTCGATGATGGATAGGTAATGGTTCAGTATGAGTCCATTATTTTTATTGTTGTTACTTATGTGCTCTATTTTTTGCATTTATTTCTGTTTTTTTCCCCTAGCCGGATAGGCCTAATAAACTGGCAAGGATTGACGCTTCTGGAGGGCGTGTAATCTATTGTAATGGTTATGGGCCCCTAGTTCTTACAGTTCTTGCCATGTCTACAACAATAGGTTACCACACCTCCTCCTGCATTTGCTCAATTATAGTTGCTAATTCAATATAATTATCCAAATCAAAAGGAAAATATGTTTTTTTATTGAGTTGTTTTAAAAGAGTTTGCGTACTAAGAAAATCAATACGTTTATGTTCAATGTTTCTAGGTATTTACATGTAATTCACCATTAGTTATGTTCAACAAGTATCACTATGGTGATATTAAAATTAAGATCTAATGATTTAAAAATATAATATAATTTGTTAGAAGGTGATTGATACTGGTGGGTATATATTTAGGGTGCGGTTTGTATAGAGTCGAGGCTTTAAACAATCAAAGTTAAAGCACACCTTCAAGTAGTGTCAAGAAATATGGTTTCAAAACTAGAAATCTTTGTGATAGCCTTAAAATATATTTTTATCTTTAATTATAAAATTTAAAGCTTAAAAAATAGTGTAAATCGAGCAGATCTATGAAAACTCGAAAATCTTGAAAATTGACGGTCCAAAAATGTGTTACAAGATGCACTATTTCCAAATCTTGAAATACATTTTTTTCTCATGCCCATGCATCTTGATGTCGAGATGATCATTTTGAAGGTATTTGGGCATCAAAACAACCTCTTCTAATGAAGTTTTTGAGCTGGCTCTAATTGATTGTTTAGAGCCTCGGCTCTATATAAACTTTTTCAATATATTAAAGCCAAAAAAACCTGTGTGTTTTGGGGTGTATATGTTTGTTTATGGCTAAGCACAACCTTGGAATGCTTCTTGTTCTAATAAAAACTAAGGGATCAAATATTACAAGATATAAAATGTAGTCTCAAAAAAAAAAAAATCTAAAGATGTGGTTAGAAAAACTATTGTGTGTCTGTTTATCATTGTCCACATATCCACCCGCTGAGAGGGAGTTGTTTGAGTGATTCAAGGTCTCAATTTTGGGGTCCGATAAAACTAAAAAGTTTTGGTGAGTCTCATGCTTAATACCACCTTGCATAACAAATTGGATTTTTTTTATAATTTAAGGTTTTTTAGTTGATGGGATTTTGGTCGACTTTCCCATTACCAAATAATTTATGAACATAATATTTTGAACAATGGAGGTCCTCTCCCTACCTATGAATAAAAAAAATTCCAAAATATTTTCAGATTTTTTATCAAAAAAAATCTATACGAGTTATTTCAAAAAATTATTGTAAACAAGAGATTTGGTGGAGTGATCGAGTTCTTGACAAATATTGAATGTGTTGCCCCAATATTTTAGTTCTCACAATAGTTGTCATTATGATTTTGCATTACCCTGGTCATTAACCAGAGGTTATAAAAAACAACTTGCAGTTATAGGTAGTTGCTGATTATCAAGGTCTCTAAGAGGCTATGAACATGGATAGTCGAATGTTATGTGTATATATGGAAGTGAACTTTACGTTAACTCTGATGGTAGCATGGAGTATATTTGGGACGATGTTAACTCTGATGGTAGCATGGAGTATATTTGGGACGATGTGCTTTTTCAGTTCATCAACATATGAAATTGGATAAGATAAAGAAAAAATGTAGTAGAGCAATTCTCAATAGAGTCATATATAGTGTCACTTAAATACATCTTCACAAGTAATAAGAGATGCCTTTTTACATTATTTAGTGATCGTGTTCTATAAATGATGTTGTTTGCACACAAAGGTTGCAATGAGTTAAAAGTCTATGTTTTCGATGGATGTGAAAGGAATGATGTTCCCGTGGTCAATGGTACCACAAGATATGCTCACCTACGAATTTGGTATAATCAGCCTTTGTTTCATATTTAAAATGTTCATAACATATGAATTTGGTCTAATCACACCTTTGTTTTATATTTATATTGGTAACATGTGAATTTGGTCTGATCACCCTTATTTTTCATCCGATGTGGTAGGGGCAATGAAATTGTGCAGATCCAGGCCACTACTTCAAATCTTGATGAAGACAACAATAAACAAAATACTATACATATTTTGTTGTGCTCATGGGAAAACTTATTAACGGACATAGGACAAGAATTATTAGTATATATGAATTTCATGATGCTCTTAGCAACTATGCCATGGCACATCACATGAGTATGTTTACATAAAAAATAAAAACTGTTGGGTGAGGGCAAATACAAGAGTGATAATTGCCAATGGGAGATTTATGCCTCTAAAGTTGGGCATTTGAAGATGTTAAAAATTTGGATATGGAGGAGAAAACATTCATGTGGGGTTGGGGCTAGCATCAATATCCATGAGAGCGTATCAAAACTAATTTAATTGACGGCCTTGTGAAAAGCAAGCTGGATTACAACCCATGATATAAGCCCAGAGATATTGTAAAGAACACAGCTCGAGACTATAGGAGATAGCTTCAATATCTAAAGGCATGATGTGGGAAGCAGAAAGCCATGGTAGAATTGCATGGTTCCCAAGAAGAGACTTACAATCAACTCTCAGCATACCTTGACCTCCTATTAGAGACAAACCCTAGAAGTCATGTGGCACTTCATAAATGGTTAGATAATAAATTTTGTTGAGTCTTTATATCACTTGCTGCTTCAATATATAGTTTTAAATTTGGGAACTGTCCACCTATCTTCCTTGATGGAATACAGTTGAAGCTCGATTTCTTGGTACAATGCTAGCCACTGCATATGTAGATTCCGAGGATGAGATGTTTCCTATTTCATATTCTATTGTTGATGCAGGATTCTAGCAATTAGCTTTGGTTTCTAGAGAACTTGAGGAGTGTTGTAGGGATGGAGTTACTGATCACATTTATTTCTGATAAACATATTGGGTTAGTCAACAATGTTTTAGTTTTGTTTCAAAATTCCTATCATGCCTTTTTTGAGCACCACATGATAGAAAATCTTATGCATAAAATAAAAAATATTCCTAGTCATGTTAGCAAGGCCATTATAACTACTTTCCCACACATACATTTCATTTTGGTGAGAGGAGTTCGACCAAAAATGGTGGACATTTAAAACTATTCTCAAAAAGCATATACGTGGGTACTTGTATCAACATCAGAGTTCTAGGCAACTACAATATTTAGCGAAAAGCATTACAGACGTGTTACACCCAATGCAGTATAATCCTTCAATAATTGGATCCTACAAGCTCGAGAACTTCCGATTTTCAGTGCCTTGAACACATTAGGAAGCAAATGGTGCAATTAATGACCGACCACCTTTTGGAGGCTCAGAAGTGGACAATTGTACTAACAACCAATGTGACAAAGAGGTCGGCAGCAGCTATATAGAGTTCTCTCTCATTTCGTACTATGCAGGTTTCAAATGAAGAGCTCAAAGCAATTAAAGACCATGATGTTGCTCTGTACACATAGTCACACGAGATTATGAGTGTCCGGCTTCACAAATTTTGGCTTTGCCATGTAAGCATGTATGCAAAGCCCTTCAATGGTCAAAAGAGATTTATACGAATATTACGATGAGTATTTCACAGTTGCAAAGCATCAAGAAACATATTCAAAACCAGTCGGCCTAGTCTCATTCTTTGATATGTTTTTGCAATGAGAGTTATCTTCAAATGAGCCAAAGGTACTAACTCCATGCACTAAACGCCCTCGTGGGCATCCTAAGAGGAAACGCATAGAGCCACAACAGTTGGAAGTGAGATAGCCAACATGGACATGATAAGGGCAACACGCAAGATGGCTCTTGGATAAGATGTTAATAGAATTGTAGCTTAGGCAGTCTTTTTTATTCACTAAAGAACTTTTGAATGGCAACAATTTGATTATAGGACTTCATCTCTCTTTTTCTCTCTCTCTCTCTACTCATGCACACCGCAACACATGCAACTTTTAAATGCGCCGCTATCCTTCATTTTTTTTGCGATTTACACTCTCTAATGGTAATTTTTCATTTGATTTATCATTGGTGCTGCTTCTTCATGTTTATTTTATAATTTTTGGTCTTCATATATGTCCATGTTATGTGTACACCATTTGCATATATTGACTACTGAAACTGTATGAATTATTGACTGTTGAAGTTGTATATTGATTGTTGTGTATTATTGTTTACACTATTGTGGTGGTGTTTATTAATTGCAAGCGTAAAATGCTAGTGAGAAATCAAAAGAAGAGAAGAAGAATAGGAAATGATCAATGACAGAGGTTATAGAGTTCAACTACTTAGACTTGTGATTTTTAGGATACAATGACTTCATTTTGATCCGAGTTTTATTTTTTTGAGAAGAGAAATTGCTGAGAGGATTGTGCTCTTCTTATTGGCTAAAAGTTGTTGGGCATTACAATTGCAATTGAAATTGTGTAGCAGTAGTTGTGTCTTTCATTTTATATCAAAGGATTTGGCCTTATTTCTTTTTCAGTGTCTCTGGTTAAAAAGTTGTGATGGTTGATGTCAATTGCGATGCTTGTGGATGAAAAGCTTGAGACTGCTCATGATATCTAATATACTCTTGAAGTAGAGTAAAAGTCAATAGCAGTTCAGTTAAAAATAAGAGATAAAATATGCACCTCATGCTAAAGTTTATATATCAGAATTGAATTGTCAAATTTAACTTGGTTATTACAGAGGTTATTTGTGTGGATTAATAGAAAGTAGAAACCCCCATGCTTTGCTCAAATTGCAATATAATTAATATATACTCTCTTTCTCTTTACAGCCATACCCAACAAAGATATTAAATTCCAGCTCATCTCTCTCCATAACCATAATATCCTTAAGCCATAATCCATCAAAAATATTAAATTGCATCCCCTCAAACTTCACATATATGCAAAGCAACGTGGAAAACTACATAAATATAAAAAAGAGAGAGAGTGTGTGTGTTATATGTATGAAAACAAATTACACATGTAGGTGTTTTTATTTAACTTTTCTCTATTTTATTTTGAGCCATAGGATTGCATCTAATCCAATGGTTGTGGTGTTGTAGGAATTTTACTCCCTTAAAAGGATTAAAATCCTTTTGTTTAGAAAGAGAAAGTGAGAAAAAAAGATAGAGATATTGGGCTGCAATTAGATTTTCTCTTGAGAGCTTAGTATGCTCTGTTTTAAAGAGAGAAAGTGAACAAAAGGCTTGAAATCCATTGTGGGTTTGTTGTGTGCCTTGTTTTAGTGAGATAAAGTGTTAAAGAAAACTCATTTTTTTAGTGTTGTTTGGGCTCAGTTTAGGTGAGAAAGGGCTATTGGAAATAGATATTTTGAGCTCGATTTCACATTGTAATATTCTCAAATCAGTAAGAAAAGTCTCGCGCCATTCTCCCTTGGATGTAGGTCACGATTTGTGACCGAACCATGTTAAATCTTTGTGCTCTGTAGATTGAATGTTGTCAGATTTTTCATTCCATGTTTTTGCTTTGATATTGTGTAGTTTTCATTGTTTGTTTATATTAATATGAATGCACAATAGCTGTGAATGTTATATTGTTGATTTTTCATTAATTGATCCCAACAATTGGTAGTAGAGCCTAGGGTTTGTTCTTCACTGTGTCTGTGAAGAAAGGGGTTTTTTGTTATTTTGGTTATATGATGTATTTTTCCTTGAAAATAAAAAAGCCAATGGAATTTGAAAAATTAAATCAAAATAATTGGCCAACATGAAATATGATGATAGAAGATTATCTTGTTGGAAAAGAATTGGATGGGCCACTTCAAGGTAAGGTGGCCATGCCAGTTGGAATGGAAGATTAGGAATGAGATGCTCTTGATCGAAAATGTTTGGCAGCTATTAGACCATGTATTTCACCATCAATTTTATTTGATGTTTGTCAGTGTAAAATATTTGCAGAGCTTTGGCAATCTTTAGAGCAATCTTTTGAGCAACCTTTTGAGCAACCATCTGGTGCAAATAAAATGCATACGATGAAAAAATTATTTATTTTGAAAATAAAAGAAGGTGGTACAATTAGGTCGCATGTGAGTGAATATAATTCAATTTTGTACAATTGAGGTCTTTGAAAGTGAATTTGGATGAATAAGTGTTATGTTTGTTGTTGCTAGGTTCTTTGCCTGCTAGTTGGGATACCTTGGTTACTACTGTGACTAATACAATGGGTAACATGTTTAATTTAAAAGATGTTGTAGCTTTATTGTTAAATAAAGAGACTAGAAAGGCATCCACATAAATACTTGTTGAATCAAATCAAGCATTGACAGGAAGAAATAGAAGAAGAACACAATATAGAGACCAACCTTATGGATTTAATAAGGGCAAATCTCATAACAGATGCAGGTCCAAGTCATAGGGCAAGAAGGTTACTTGCTGGCACTGTAAGAAACCTGGTCATACAAGGAAAGATTGTTATACTTTAAAGAATAAGCAAAAGGTCAAGGGCAATGATAATTATGCTAAAGTAAAATACAGTTTCATATGGTAAAGATGGAGTCACTTTTAGTGTTACATGCACAATATTGTCTATTGTAGATACTTGGGTTTTAGACTCTGGTGCTTCATTTCATGTTTGCCCAAAAATGTCATATTTTTTATCCTACACTAATGTGCATGGTGGCTTATTTTATCTTGGTGATGATTAAGTTTGCAAAATCTTGAGCATTGGAAATGTTGTTATCAAGCAATCAGATGGAAAGAATCACACATTGAGAAATGTGAGGCATGTTCCTGAGTTGAAGAAAAATCTCATTTCAGTCGGGCAGTTAGATGACTTTGGTTTCATAGTGACTTTTGGAAATGGGTTATAGAAGGTTTCAAGAGGTTGTATGACAACGTTGAGAGGGCAAAAAGATGCGAACATCTACACTCTTCATGACACAACTCAAATGAATGATGCTACAGAGAAGATCGTTGCTGCAGTTAGTAAGTATGAGGATATACAGATTTGGCATAGCCGTTTGGGTCATCTCAGTGAGTATGGTATGAAGATATTGCAAACTCAATATTGTATTCCTATTTCTAAGCATTCCTTTCTTGATTTTTGTGATCATTGTGCCATGTGCAAGCAGTGTAGTTTTAGTTTTAAAAGAAATGAATCTCATAGAAAAAGTAAAGCATTAGAATTGATTTATTCTGATGTTTGTGGCCCTGTTAATGTTAAATCTCTTGGTAGAGCTTCTTATTTTATCACTTTTTTATATAATTATTCTAGAAAGTGTTGGTTGTATACATTGACATCTAAAGATCAAGTTTTTGAAGTTTTCAAGGTTTTCAAAGCCAAGGTTGAAAAAGAGACAGATTTATAAAATACTTGCAAACTGATAATGGTGGTGAATATTGTTCGAATGCTTTTAATACTTTTTGTAAAGAAAATAGCATTCGTAGAGTCAGGATTATTTATGGGACACCGCAACAAAATGGTTTCATTGAGATGATGAATAAGACTATTATTGAAAGAGTAAGAAGCATGCTATCACAATCTGGTCTTGATAAGCAATTTTGGGCAGAAGCTGCTAATACAGTTATATATCTGATCAATAGATCTCCTAGTACATATTTGAATGGTGAAATACCTAAAATTCTATGGAGAGGTAAAAATGTTTCATATGAACACTTGATAACATTTGTGTGAAGCTTATATTCAAGTGCATAGTAAAAGTAGAGCCAAGCTGGATGCCAAGTCAACAAGATGCGCTTTTCTTGAGTATGGTCGTGATGATAGAGGTTATAGGATTTTGGATCCTATTTCAAAGAAGATTATCTGAAGTCCAGATGTTCTCTTTAATGATAATATAATGTTAGCTGAAAATAAATAGGAAGAGCTAAAATAAGAAAGGCTTGTTGTAGATATACAATAACCAAATCCCATTATTTTACCTCGACAAATGTAAGAGAGTTTTGCTCAAGCTCAAGGTAGTTTTGATATAGGTGATGCTAGTTTTGAGGATGACACTAAATTAATTCAAGATGAAAAATGACTACCAGTTACACCTCTACCAAAATTGAGAAGATCTATATGCCCCCACAAACCCACACAAAGATATTCTCATTCCTTATATTATGCTTTGTATATTGATAGTGATGAACCTGATTCTTTTCATGCGGCTATTTATTGCCCTAATGCTGAAAGGTGGTATAAGGCAATGGAGGAAGAGATTGAAGATTTGTATAAGAATAATACATGGAGTTCGTGGAACTTCCACATGTAAAGAAAGCATTGAAAAATAAGTGAGTATATGTTCTTAAGTGGGAGGCAAATGGTCTTATACGATATAAGGTCAGACTTGTGGTAAAAGATTATGGGCAAAAACTAAGTGTTGATTTTAATGAAATTTTTGCTCATATTGTTAAGCATAGCTCTATTAGAATTGTTTTATCTTTTATTGCTAACTTGAATTTGGAGCTAGAACAACTTGATATTATAACTGCATTATTACATGGTGATCTTGATAAAGAAATTTATATGTGTCAACCTGAAGGTTTTGGGAACAAAACTAATCCTAACTTGGTTTGCAAGTTGAAAAATGGATTGTATGGTTTGAAACAATCATCTAGGTAATGATATAAGAAATTTGACAATTTTATTCTAGGTTAAAGTTATTCTATATATGATTTTGATCATTGTGTGTACTTCAAGGGTTCAACATATTATTCTTTTACTGTTCTGTTGCTTTATGTTGATGATATGCTTGTTGCTAGAAATTGTTTGAGTGAAATCGAGTGTTTAAAGCTTGATATGTCCAAGCATTTTTACACCAAAGATCTTGGATCAGCCAAGAAGATTTTGGGCATGCACATCCATAGAGACACAAAGCAAAGTAAGCTTTGGTTAAGGTCAATCTGAATATATTTATAAAGTTATTGAGTGCTTCAATATGATTGACTGCAAACCTATTTCTACGCCATTAACTACACATTTCAAGTTGTCTAAAAGGGACTCTTCAATGAATGAGGTAGATAGAAGTAAGATGAATAATGTTCCATATACTTCTGCAGTGGGTAGTTTGATGTATGCAATGGTTTGTACTAGACTTGACATTGCCCATGCAGTGGGAGTTATTTTTAGATTTATGTCTAATCCAGGTTGAGAACATTGGCAAGCAGTTAAGTAGATTCTTCGGTATTTGAAGAGAACACGAAATGTATGCTTGTGTTTTGGAATTTTATCATTGGAAGTTGTTGGTTATGTAGATACAGATTATGCAGGATGCCGTGATATTATAAGGTCTACCACTAGATACATTTTCAATATTGGTGGTAGTGCAGTCAGTTGGATGTTAAGGTTGCAGGATATTGTTGCCTTGTCATCAACTGAAGCTGAGTATGTGGCATTGACCGAGACAACGAAGGAAATGATTTGGTTGAGAAGGTTACTTGGCTAGTTTGGGGTGAAACAAGATAAATATGTTGTGCATTGTGATAACCAGAGTGTTATTCATCTGTCTAAGAATGCCGCTTATTACTCCAAGACATATAGATAGTAGATATCATTTTATTCGGTTGGCCCTCGAGCGTAGAGATTTGCAGGTGGACAAGATTCATACTTAGAAGAACATTGCTGATATGTTGACAAAGGTTGTTTCAACTAAAAAAAATGCGATGTGTAGAAGACTTTCGGGGTTGGAGGAGACGTAACCTCTGGTAGATGGAAACTGGTGCATTGGTGATTATTTCAGAAACTTTGTGATTTATCTTCAAGTGGAAGATTGTTACATGTGTGAAAACAAGTCGTATATGTGGAGTCTTTATTTGACTTTTCTCTCTTTTATTTTGGGTCATAGGATTGCATCTAATCCAATGGTTGTGGTGTTATAGGAATTTTGCTCCTTTAAAGGGATTAAAACCCTTTTGTTTAGAGAGAGAAAGTGAGATAAAAAGATAGAGACATTGGGCTGTAATTAGGTTTTCTCTTGAGAGCTTGGTATGCTCTGTCTTAGAGAGAGAAAATGAACAAAAGGCCTGAAATCCATTGTAGGTTTCCTGTGTGCCTTTTTTTAGTGAGATAAAGTGTTAAAGAAAACTCATTTTTAGGTGTTCTTTGTGCTTTGAGTTTGGGCTCAATTTAGAGTGAGAAAGAGTTGCAGGAAATAGATATTTTGAGCTTGGTTTCATAGTAATCTTCCCAAATCAGTAAGTAAAATCTCGAGCCATTCTCCCGTGGATGTAGGTCATGATTTGTGACCGAACCACGTTAAATCTTTGTGCTCTGTGGATTAAATGTTGCTGGATTTTTCATTCCATCTTTTTGTTTTGATATTGTGTAGTTTCTATTGTTTGTTTATATTGATATGAATGCACATATTATAAACCCTTGTTGATTTTGCATTAATCAATCCCAACAAAGAGAGAAAGAGAGAGAGATAGAGAGAGAGAGAGAGAGAGAAACATGGGAAACTATAAAAATAACAAATCCATTATAGTGTCATTCGACCACAATCCATCAAAGGTTTTGCATTGTATCCCTTAAACCTTCACATATGTGCAAAGCAACCCATAAAACTATAGAAATATCAAACTGAGAGAGAGAGAGAGAGAGAGAGAGAGAGAGAGAGAGAGAGAGAGAGAGAGAGAGAGAGAGAGAGAGAGAGAGAGAGAGAGAGATAGAAAATTACAAAAATGTCAAATCCATCGCAGTGTCATTTGACCACAATACAAGAAAACTATTAAGGTTCATTATCTTTCACGCTAATATTATAAGACATACTTTCACATTACAAAATATATCCAAAATCAATACCAACAAGAGACCAACTCCCCAATCATATCATATACTTTTTAAGTAGTACAAAATAAATGTGCTTGTTACACATAAGAAAATAGAAAAATAGAAATTGTTGCATACACCATAAGGCATCAACAATTCAATCTTGAATGATCATTTGTTCTGGCTTGACCATGAGATGCTATTTTGATACTAGTGATTGATTCCTTTGTTATATATTATAATGCAACAAGTTCACATTGTAGTTCATCATTTTTATCTATGTAAAAAGTTTGTATAGACTTGAGGCTCTAAACAATCAAATTAATGCCCACTAAAAAATTTCATTAGAAGACGTTATTTTGATGCTCAAATATCCTCAAGTTGATCATCTCAAAACCTAGATGCATGGACATGAGAAAAAAAATTGGATTTGAAGTTTTGGAAATAATGCATCTTGCAACGCATTTTTTTACCGTCAATTTTCAAGATTTTCAAGTTTTCATATATCTACTCGATCCACACTATTTTTGAAGCTTTAAATTTTATAATTAAAGATAAAAGTATATTTTAAGGCTATCACGAAGATTTTCAGTATTGAAACAATATTTCTTGACACTATTTGAAGGCGTGTTTTACTTTAATTGTTTAGAGCCTCAGCTCTATACAAACCACACCCTCTATCTATTCATAGCATCATTGAAAAATGTACAATCTCAACACCAATACTACATTCTTTAGGGTTGGATGGGGAACTTGATGTACTTACTTAAAATGGTAAATGGCAACAAGGACATTTATGCATGTGAATCCTCCGTTATTTGTGGAAGTTGATGACATTCTGACTAGTTAAAAGGTCATAATCTACATCTAATTTCCATAAGAAGGAAACAAATCACATTAACTAATCTAGTTTCATAGTAGCCAACATTTTATATGAGTTGTTACAACTGATTACTCTTATAGGTTCACTAACTTAAAATGCTACTAGGTGTCACCAACATTCATAATCAGTAGCATGGGCATCAATAGCATGGGCAATAGTAACAAGCATCAAATATAAACTATGGATACATTAATGGAAAAATAGCATACATAAGAAAAGTCACTAAAATCATTAAATTTCGACACAAGCTATAAAGACACCAACTGAAGAAAAATAACAAGCACACAAAAAGATTAAATTATTTCCTTGAGAACCTCTCATGATTGCTGTTGCCATCCACCTCAAATTATTTCAAGTTTTGAAGCTCTCCTATTGTTAAACAGATGCTCCCACCAAGTAAGTCTACTTGCTCTCATATTATTGCCAATTGAAGCCACACCTAACAGTGGGAGAGCTTCGAAACTTGAAATAATTTCAAAGACAGTATTAGAGGCTAAGAACGGTAAGGGTGTGTATTATAATATCATTAACCTTTGGTATAAGAATGTCACACCTCGTAATTACTTATAGTTACCAGACATGAAATAAGGCATCCAATGGTGTATCATAGTGTTAGATTTGCTTTTTTAGGCAACAAGCATGATCAATAGTTAGTGGAAGGATGATAATGGATAGGGTGTTAATTGCACAAGAGTGTATTCATGTTAGGACTGTTAGTGGGATCCTCGGGTTTCTCTTTAAGCTAGACATGAAAAAAGCTTATGATCGAGTGGAATGTGGAGTTCTAGATGAGATTATGTATCAAATGGGTTTCGGGTCTCGGTGGAGAAAGTGGATCTCAAGTTGTTTATTGTCTACACATTTTTCTGTTTTGGTTAATGGTAGCCCTAAAGGCTTCTTCAAGATTTCTAGAGGAATAAGACAATGGGATCATCTTTATCTTTTTCTATTTACTCTGGTTGGTGAGGCTTTTAGTCTTGTGATTAATAATGTGGTGAGGAATCAAGGTTTTTCTGAATTTGAGATAAATTCTTCAGGTCTTCGTATTTCTCACCTTCAGTGTGCACATGATATATTACTTTTTTGTGGGGCTGAGTTAAATCAAGTGTTTATTATCAGAAGGATCTTGAGATGCTGTGAAATGGCCTTGGCTATTAAGATTGATTTCTTAAAAACATCAACTATTGGAGTTGCTTGCTCTACTTAAATGGTAAAATCTTTGGCAGATGTTATGAGATGTAAAGTGGAAATTTTTCCAATAAAGACATTTGGAAATGGAATATACCTCATAAGGTTCAAGTCTTTATATATATTTTGGCTCAAGTGAAAGTTTTAACCGTTGATAATCTTCGAAAAAGGGGAATGTTGATTGTGAATGTGTCTATTTTGTAAAAGTGATGGGGAATCAAATGACAACCTTTTTATTCATTGTTTGTATTCATACAATTTGCGGTGTTGGGCTACGCAAATGGTAGGTTTCTCTCTTGCTCTTCCATCATCAGTTTTTCACTTTGTTTTTCAATTTAAACTTTGTCGTATCCCCAAGATTGGAAGTTTGTAATGGGACATATTTCGGGCAGCAATTTTGTGGGAACTTTGGCTTGAGAGATATAGGTGGACGTTTGATAGTGTGATTATGGAATTGGAGGCTTTAAAAGTTAGAATCGTTTTCCGTGTATGGAGTTGGTTTGCTATTACAAAGGACGGTTGGGGGGTTTTTTGTGTGGATGTTCATCAAAATTTGGCTCACTTGGTTACTTTAAGGTTCCTTAAAGTTAGGTCAAGAGGTGTTTGGGTGTCCCCATTTGCAGGTTGTTGGAAATTGAATTTTGATGAATCATCGATAGGAAATCCAGGTGCGCCAGGGATTGGGGGGGTTTGTAGAGATGATGAAGGAGCTATTACATTTTGTTATGCTAGCTCGTGTGGTAATGCTACTGCTAATTTTGTAGAATTGGTGGCTCTTCTTCATGGTCTTATCTTATGGCGTGAGAAGAAATTAGGGAATGTATTGATAGTTGAAGGGGATTCAGCTAATGTTATTAATTGGTGTAATAATATAGCTAGAGTCCCTTGGGGTATATGTGGCTGTAAATTAAAGAGATATCGTTGGAAGGTATTGTTAGCTTCCAACATGTCTATCGTTGGAAGGTATTGTTAGCTTTCCATCTAATAATATTTCATACTCTTGTCCAAAAAAAAAAAAAAGCATACTCCCAACCACCTGAATTTATTTCCAAATTTCAAAAATGATTTTGATCTTTGGTACTTAGTATGTATTTCTTATTGTATACCTTTCATAATTCTTACTTGTTGCTTTTTGAAGGAGATGGTTACAAAAATTCACTAAAGTTATTATTGTTTACTTACCATCTTGTTTTTGAAAAATTCAACTCATGTACATTGGGGGCTTCAGCGTGTCCTAGATAAAGTAAGTGGTGTACATGAAATGTTCATATGTAGGGCTGGCAAAGGCCAGCCTGACTAGCCAAAGTGGCCCCTAGCCCAGGCTCGACCCCACCTCTCAAGGCAAGGTGAGGCTAAAAAAATTAAAAGAAATAGAAGGAAAAATAGAGAAAAATGAGGGCCAAACCGGGGTGGCGTTGGCACTAGCCCGACCCTAGGGCCACATTTTGTGGCTTAGGCTCGGGCTGATCGAGTCGGACCACTTGGTCCATTTTTACTTTTAATTCATAAGTGTGTTCGATATTGGAAAATTTGGAAAGTGGATATTGGAAAAGAAAAGGATACAATATGACCATTTATGTTTGGTGCATAAAGATCACAGTTGATCTTGACCATTGTATGCAAAATTGGGCAGATGCATTCATTCTATTGACTAGGCTCAAAGTTTTAAAATAAATATTTTAAAAATTGTAACATACCCAAGCTGTCATATTTTAAATCGGATTGTTATAAGTAATTATAATCTTCATGTACCAAAAGTAAATAATAATGCACATAAAGAAGATATCAAAGGCGAGAAAGGTAGGTCAAGAGTTATGGGCACTTTCGTCATTTTACTATAGAGGCTTTGATCTTCATTCCTAAGGTTTTCAGAATTTCGACTTCCAAGACTTCCTTTTGTTAACAAAAATTGTAACATGTGTCCTCAAGGGCAAGATGGTTCTGCTTGATATAGCTTTCTAAAAATTCCTCATCTGTCCCTTGTAGCAGCAATAGTCTTTAAAGCATCCCATCCCTCTATGGTGGTCCCTTTCAAGGGCATTCTCGTCCCATAAGGGTAATTTCGTCTTGTCCATACTGTGAGGGCCTAGAAGGAATTAGCACATATCATGGGGACAAAAGAGGCCTCATTATTTTTGTCATCTCACTTAAAAAGGGTTGTATTAAGAGAGGGAAATCATCTATAACCTGAACTTCAAAATTATGGCGCGGAGTCAAAGTTCCCGCCAAACAATCCCCAAAACCCTCCCTCTACTCTCTTCCTCTATAAGAGTTTTTCTTCTCTCTCTAACAATCTATAGAACTCTCTCTCACTAAAAATTGCTGAGTTCTTCATTCTTCTTTGCCTTTGCAACTTTCAGAAATCTCTCTCTCTACTGATCTATAGGCTTCTATGCCTGTCGATCCACGGGCTTTCTCTCTCTAAGGCTTGTTGGGTTTGTTCAGTGCCTCTGCAACTGAAAAATACACAGAGAAATGGCGGAATCTATAACCCATGGAGCCATTTCCTCTATTCTCTCAAACCTGTCACCTGATTCTTCGACCTCATTACCAGAGATCGTGATCCAGGTCCTCGATCTTAAGCCTGTTGGTAACACCAACTCACGGTACACGTAAGTGCTCTTCCCAGTTTTATGTTTCAGCTAAATCTATCTTTTGAGTTTTTTTTATTATTAGAATTTCATGGCATTTCCCTGGGTGTATTGTTTTGCTCATTATTTTTAGATTTATTCATGATAAAAAATAGATCATTTTTTTTTTGTTCTGGTTTTTTCTATGTTTTGTTTGCTCGGAGTGAGATCTGTGTGCTGTTTTTCATTGCTTGATGCTGTGTTTATTATAGTTTTATGAAAGTTTTTGGGCTCTTGTTTTGTTCATTATTCTCGGATTTATTGTATTCTCACTAGTTTTTGCTATGATTTGTGTATTTTGGACCAAGATCTGTGCTTTTGCGGTCTGCTGCAATATGCTTATGGGCTTTTTGCTCTATGAGGCCTAAGTTTAGTCTGGTTTCTTTTCGAGATATGATAAATTTGACGGGTTCTTCAGTTCTATCTGTAAACTCTCTCTCTCTTTCACAAATGGTTTATTTTGCATTCAGATGAGTTTATGGTTCAGTAATCCCTGATAAAAAGTACTGTTTCCGTCAATTTTACATGTATTTTCCCTGGAACAGGTATTTGATCGTCTATTTCTGCATATTCTTCTGCAATACTAATTTTACTCTCTCTCTCTCTCTCTCTCCCAAAAAAAGGCATGAGTAAACAAAAAAAAATGTGAACTTTTACTTTCTTTTCCTACTTGGTTCAACTTTTTATTTTTCATTTCCCTTTCATTTTTAAAGTTTGTGACATTCTTATGGCATCAATACCTGTTAATACTTGTTCTGTGTTAATTTACTTTTCTGATCTCTCTCTCCCCGTCTTTCCCTTTTTATTAGATCAAATGCTATATGTAACCATGGTCTATGATCTTCTTCACTTCATTTATCCACTAAGCAGTTTGTTTATATTTGTTTTGTGCAGATTTGTCGCTAATGATGGGAAAATGAAGCTCAAAGCGATGCTTCCTTCTTCTATGTCCTCGGATATCCATTCAGGGAGCCTTCAGAACCTTGGTCTAATTCGCATTCTTGACTACACTTGCAATGCCGTGCCTGGTCAATCCCAAAAGTAAATCCCTTTCTCTCTCTCTCTCTCTCTCTCTCTCTCTCTCTCTCTCTCTCTCTCTCTCTCTCTCTCTCTTTGTGGGGTGCATTTTCATCATTTGTTTTTAATTATAAATTGTTGTTGCAGGGTTTTGATAGTTACAAAATGTGAAGTGGTTTCCCCTGCACTGGATGCTGAAGTAAAGACAGAGGTCAAGTTAGAAGACACAGGGATTGTTTTGAAGCCGAAGGTGGAAACCGATGTGAAGTCAGCAGCTCACATTAGCGAAGAACGCAAGGTTAAGGCAGAAGGCACAGGGATTGATTTAAAGCCGAAGGTGGAAACTGAAGCGAAGTCAGCAGCTCAGATTATGGGAGGGCGCGTAAAGTGAGTGCCTTCCTTATCTGCTTCTTGTGTGTATGTCTTTTTTCTTCATTCTCTGACTTGTGTTTCTCTTGTTTTAAAAAGTTGTGGGTATTCTTCATATGAATGAAAATATGATTTTTTTCTCTACTTAATTGTGTTTGTTTCTGCTATGAAATGGCTTTAATCGTGCTGATCTTTTATGAAATGAACATCTACCTATATCCCTTTTTATATCCATCTCTGTTCCGATAGAAATTATTTTGAATATTGCTAACCCTTGAGAAGATGGTCATCTCTCTGTTTGCGTGTGTGTGTGTTATTTTGGGTTTTCTTTTTATGGCAAGTATTATTACTCTAATTTGTAGGGGGAAAAGACCACTCTCTCTCTCTCTTTCAGTGCAAAAGCTTAGCACTTAACTTATCTTCAAATGCATGCCTGAAGAGGTTTCATGGGAAATTGTGTTTCTGGTTTTATGTGTATTCTTTGCATGGTTCTAATTCTTTTCTTGTATCAATGGTTTTTAGTGCTGCCCCTGTTGCTCGAATGGCAATGACCAAAAGGGTCCATCCCCTTGTTTCATTGAATCCCTATCAGGGGAGCTGGACAATAAAGGTTCGCCTCACAAACAAAGGCAATCTTCGGACCTACAAAAATGCAAGAGGAGAAGGGTGTGTTTTTAATGTTGAATTAACAGATGAAGATGTGAGTAAAGCACCATCGCTTCTTCTCTCTCTATGCTCTTTCTTTATTATTCCCTAGATAACCTTCTGATTATGTGGGCATATATAGATTCCATTTTTCACAAACTCTGTATTTTCTAACTTTGAAATCCATATATTTACCACAATTCTCTAGAAAGCAAGGATAATGTTGACCTCTCTTTTGGGGTTTCAGGGCACTCAGATCCAAGCCACCATGTTTAATGAAGCTGCAAAAAAATTCTACACAATATTTGAGCTTGGAAAGACATATTACATATCTAAAGGGACCCTAAGGGTGGCTAATAAGCAGTTTAGAACTGTTCCAAATGATTATGAGATGACATTGAATGAGAATTCTGTAGTTGAAGAAGTAGCTGGAGAAGAATCCTTTGTCCCAGAGACAAAATACAACTTTGTCAAGATTGATCAATTGGGTCCTTATGTGAATGGGAGGGAACTTGTTGGTATGCTCATAAGCTTGGATAAAGTGTTGGTTTTGTGTTATATTCAACAACCTACATTTGTTGTTAACAGTTGTGTTTGTTTCCTATGTATTTCTGCAGATGTCATTGGGATTGTTCAGAGTGTTTCCAACACTCTGAGTATTCGTAGGAAAAGCAACAATGAAGAAATCCCCAAACGCGAAATTACTATTGCAGATGATTCGTAAGTCTCTTTAAACTCACCACCTGAGTGTTACCACTCGCATTTAGATTTGTTCTGGATTACTTTTTGAGAAAGAAAGAAAATAGGTCATTTTGCCCTCTCCTACACTGAGTGATAGTGCACTGAATTGTTTGTTGTTGCTCCTCTCTCTCTCTCTCTCTCTCTCTCTCTATCTTTCTATGCTTTGTCATCGAGAGGTTCTTCATTTAATTACAGTCAGAAGACTGACATCAGTGAGAGGTTCTTCGTTTATTTGCAGTGAGAAGACTGTGACAATATCCTTATGGAATGATGCTGCAACTACAGTGGGACAAGAATTGCAGGATTCTGTTGATTCTGCACCTATAGTCGCATTTAAAAGTCTTAAAGTTGGTGAATTTCAAGGTACATCCCCGAATCATCTACAACACTAAATTTAATGTGCTTGTTTTTCCTGGAGAGGGAGAGGGAGAGGGAGAAGGTGAGGGAGAGAGAATTCACAGGTTATCTATGTAATGTTCTTGTTGTTTCTTCTTTGAATTGATGCTTCTCTTAGGGCTTTAGTTCTGTTATTATTTGTTATTTGATTTTTTATTTGAAAGGAATTTTATTCTTAACATATGTCGTTCTGCACTTACATAGACTGTCTCTTTTAGGAGTCTCTCTATCAATGATAAGTAGAAGTATTGTGGCCGTCAATCCAGATACACCAGAGGCAAAGAAGCTGCGATCTTGGTAATGGTCTAATGGACGGCGCTTGTTTATTTGTCTTTCAAATGTTATTAACCAGAAACTCTTGTACTTATTCTTGCCATTTATCTTCTAAGGTATGACACTGAAGGTAAAGGAACTTCCATGGCTTCTATTGGTTCTAGTGTTATCTCAAACTCATCAAAACTTGGCCCAAGATCGTTTTATTCGGATAGAGTCTTCCTTTCTCAAATTGTTGATGATCCATCCTTGGGCCAAGATAAGGTAATTGATCCCATAGTTCACCAAATACAAGAAGATGTTATACTTGTGGTTCATTCCATTTTCATGTCAGAGAGAGAGAGATGTTTCACCAATTGAAAGCCTTTCACAGTTTAGATCCAATCCTGTAAAATTCTGATTGCTTGTTTTCATGTCCAGCCTGTATTTTTCAGTGTAAAAACTTATGTAAGCTTCATCAAGCCTGACCAGGCCATGTGGTATAGGGCATGCAAAGTTTGCAACAAAAAGGTTACAGAGGCCATTGGGTCAGGTTATTGGTGTGAGGGGTGCCAAAAGAATGACGCTGAAAGCAGTTTAAGGTGAATAATCAAATTCGAAATACCCTTATTTTCCATTTTCTAAATCTTCAAGTCCATAATCACTGAAGATTTTTCATGGGCAGATACATCATGGTGGCTAAGGCAACTGATTTGAAGGCTGAAGCTTGGCTTTCTGTGTTCAATGAACAAGCTGAGAGAATCATTGGGTGCTCTGCAGATGAGCTTGAGAAGATAAAATTAGATGTAAGTGCATTGAAAAAGTCAGACCAGACAATGATAACGGCAACTTTATTCAGTGCTTTTCTCTCACATACAAAGATGGGTGTGTGAAGGATATCAGCAAACCAAAATAATACTTCTCTCTCTTTCTATGAAAATATATATTGTATGCCTTTATTATGCAAATATAGAAGAGCAGCTACATTAACTTGTTGATTTCTCTATCACACAGAGATGTTAGTCTCTAAATGTCTGTTTTTTTTTTGTTGTAGGATGAACAACAATATCAGTCTCGATTGAAAGAACCGCTGTGGGTTCCCCATCTCTTTCGAGTTAGTGTTGCACAAAATGAATACCAGTATGAGAAGAGGCAAAGGATAACAGTCAGGGCTCAGGCCCCTGTTGATTGGGAAGCTGAGTCAAAGTATCTATTAGAGGAGATAGCCAAATTGAAAGCTTCCTCTTGATTGTGACTAGTCTTCTGTCATTTTCTTTCCATACAGTACTTGTTAGAGGAGCTAGCCCCCTTAAAGGCCTCCTGATTGTAATTAGAGTTGTGAATTTCTTTTGCTGTCTTCTCTGTTAAATGAGATAGTGAAGTTGCAGGCTTCCTCATGTTTGCTACTTAAGTACTAATTGCTCATTTTCTTCCCCTATAATTGGCTCTATTTTCTTGTCAATTAGAAACTTTATTTCTTAAACCTTGGGCTTATTCAATTTTTGGTTAATTGATCCTGTAAAAAAAGTGTTCAGTCTAGCAGTTCCGTAATCTGTATCTCACTGAGTGCAGCTAATCAGTTGACAATTGTTGAATAGTCTTTGCTCCCACTATTTTGTCTTGTAACTTTGAATCGGAAAGAATGGCAAAACTTAAAACCAGTGTTATTAGGACTGGACTGGTGTTTGAATTGGCGGAGGGGCCTGTCCAGTAAAAAGTTGGTGCACTTAGTGGGTGATTGTTCCATTTTTCAAATACAAATGATTAAAATATAGGCAAAAAATTCAAAAATAAATTAAAATAAGAAAATCATTAGGTGAACTCAGTGTTTTAAAAAACGTTGAGTCGAACCGGACTTGCCCGGTTCGACTTGGAAATCGTGAAAAGGGGACCGGATCGCCCAAAAATTGGAAATCGTCCGGTTCTAGAGAAAACCGGACGATTTTGTACAGTGAATCGCCGATTTACTGTACGGAATCGGCGAGTCCGAACAGTGAATCGGCGATTCCGTACGGAATTTCTTTTTTTTTTTTTTTGTAATCTATGACAGATTTTTTTGTAATACTTGATCGATTTTTTGGTAATACTTGATCGATTTTTTTGTAATCCATGATCGAATTGTTTTTGTTTTTTTGTAATCCATGATCGAATTTTTTGGTTTTTTGTAACCCATAATAGAATATTTTGTAATCCATGATCGAAATGTTTGTTTTCTTTTCTTGTAATCCATGATCGATTTTTTTGTTTTTTTTTTTTTTTTTGTAACCCATGATAGAATTTTTTGTAATCTATGATCGAATGTTTTGTAATACATGATCGAAATGTTTGTTTTTTTTTTGTAATCCATGATCGAAATGTTTGTTTTTTTTTTTGTAATCCATGATTGAATTTTTTGTTTTTTTGCTTTTTTTGTAACCCATGATAGAGTTTTTTGTAATCCATGATTGAATTTTTTGAAATCCATGATCGAATTATTTTTTTCTTTTTTTGTAATCCACGATTGAATTTTTTGTTTTTTTTTGTTTGTTTTTTTTGTTTGTTTTTTTTGTTTGTTTTTTTTTGTAATCTATGATCGAATTTTATGTAATCCATTATCGAATTTTATGTAATCCATGATTCAATTTTTTGAAAATTTGTGATTTTTTTTGTTTAATCCATGATCGATTTTTTTTTTGTAATCCATGATAGAATTTTTTGAAAATTTGTGATTTTTTTTTTAATCCATGATCGATTTTTTTGAAAATTTGTTTTTTTTTTTTTTTAATCAATATTATTCAAAGAGAAAACGAGAGAGATGATGATTCTAAGGCTACCCTATCGCAGCCATATTATTCACATATCGAGTCCCAACAGCAACAGTGTAGGGATGAACACGAAATACTGTAAATTAAATGCTGAATGGCGGTTCATGCAGGGAAAGAACATATCAATATTCGCATATTCATTCATAAACATGAAAATTCTTAATGGAGTACCCTCATTTTTTATTGAATTCCAAAAAACCAATATTTATAATAAATTTTAATAATTTTTTCGAATTTTTTTTAAGCTTTATTCTGACCGATTCACCCGATTCCCGATCCGGATCGCTGATTCGCCGATCCGGATCGGTTTTTTGGAAACCCGATCCGGGTCACCGATCCGTTTTTTAAACCATTGGGTGAACTCAATGGTTTAAAAAACGGATCGATGACCTGGATCGAGCTCTCAAAAAACCGATCCGGATTGGCGAATCGGCGATCCTGATCGGGAATCGGGTGAATCGGTCAGAATAAAGCTTAAAAAAAATCCAAAAAAATTATTAAAATTCATTATAAATATTGTTTTTTAGGAATTCAATAAGAAATGAGGGTACGCTATTAAGAATTTTCATGTTTTTGAATGAACATGCGAATATTGACATGTTCTTTCCTTGCATGAATTGCCATTCAGCATTTAATTTACATCACACAAAAGTATAAACATAGAATTATCATGGAATAAGTATATCAACATATATGGACTACAATAAAGCATAAAATTAGTAACATATGATTTAAAAATAAAATGATAGACGACGTTATTGTTCTTCTTGGTCACGCTAGTGCCATTGATTGAATTCGTTTAACAATTCATTGATACGATTTAAAACCGAATCATCGATATTAGCAGACGTCTGACTATTCTCAAATCCCTGAGTGTTAGTGTTTTGTTGTATTCCCAATCTAAAATCCCCGAAGATTGTTCATCCTTCATGCTCACCTGCACTGTCGTGCTCATCCCTATACTGTTGCTGTTGAGACTCGATATGTGAATAATATGGTTGAGATATGGTGGCCTCAGAATCATCATCTTTTTTATTTTCTCTTTGAATAATATGGATTAAAAAAAAAATTAACAAATTTTCAAAAAAATCAATCATGGATTAAAAAAAAAAATCACAAATTTTCAAAAATTCTATCATGGATTACAAAAAAAAATTCGATTATGGATTAAAAAAAAAAAATCACTAATTTTCAAAAAAACTATCATGGATTACAAAAAAAAATTCGATCATGGATTAAAAAAAAAAAATCACAAATTTTCAAAAAAATTCAATCATGGATTACAAAAAATTCGATCATGGATTACACAAAATTCGATCATGGATTACATAAAATTCGATCATGGATTACAAAACAAAAAACAAAAAAAAAAAAAAAACAAAAAATTCGATCGTGGATTACAAAAAAAGAAAAAAACAATTCGATCATGGATTACAAAAAATTCAATCATGGATTACAAAAAACTCTATCATGGGTTACAAAAAAAACAAAAAACAAAAATTCGATCATGGATTACAAAAAAAAAAACAAACATTTCGATCATGGATTACAAAAAAAAAACAAACATTTCGATCATGGATTACAAAACATTCGATCATGGATTACAAAAAATTCTATCATGGGTTACAAAAAAAAAAAAAAAAAAAAAAATTCGATCATGGATTACAAGAAAAAAAAACAAACATTTCGATCATGGATTACAAAAAATTCGATCATGGATTACAAGAAAAAAAAACAAACATTTCGATCATGGATTACAAAAAATTCGATCATGGATTACAAAAAATTCTATCATGGGTTAAAAAAAAAAAAAAAAAACAAAAAATTCGATCATGGATTACAAAAGAAAAAAAAAATAATTCGATCATGGATTACAAAAAAATCGATCAAGTATTACAAAAAAAATCTATCATGGATTACAAAAAAAAAAAAAAAAAAAAAAAAAAAAAAAAAAAAAAAAAAAAAAAAAAAAAAATCTGTATGGGACTCGCCGATTTAGTACAGTGAATCGGCGAGTCACTGTGCAGAATCGTCCGGTTCTCTCTAGAACCGGACGATTCTCTCTAGAACCGGACGATTCTCGTTTTTTTCGCCGATTCGATCCGTCCATGGCGATTCCCGAGTCGAACCGGGCGTTTTTTTAAACAATGGGTGAACTTGTGAAAAATAGATTAAAATAAGATATTTTTCCAAAAGTTGTTGCTCGTGGTTTGGTTTTTTGTGGCTCTTCAATACTTGGCAATAAGGATTTTAACTTGTGAAGTGAAATAAAGATTACCTAACAGATGCATTAAAACACTTTAAATGTATGTTGCATGTGTAATATGTAAAAAAGTGTTGGCAATGTAAATTGTATGAGTTGTTTTCCTTCATCATTATATCACCATATTATATATATATATATATATATATATATATATATTAATAAAAGAACTACCACAATTATTTTCCAAAGATCTCTCTAAAATTTCTTTTTATGACTACCTAATGATAGTCCTCAAAAGTAGAATGGTTTTTGAGTTTTTGATAGGTTTGACATCCTTATTTATGGAAAGGTGTGGTTTCTTTTTAATCAGAATTTTTGGTACAATTTTTTGGCAATGAAATGTTTCTATGCAATTACAATAAAATGCATGGAAAGAAAGAAAAAATCTTATCAAAATTTGGCAAGAACTTTGGGGAAAAAGAAGAATCTCAATAAACCTTATAGAATCTTGTAAAATGAATTCTCTATGGAACCGGCGAAACTGGCAATTGAACTGGTCTAATTGGTCAAATACATTTTTGATTAGTTTAATCCTGCTCCATGGAACCATACCATGTTCTGGTTACTGGTTTGGCACCAGTCGGCCTGAATTTAATCACTTTGATTAAAACTCATTTTTTTTGGGTAATTAATGATTAAAACTCAATTGGTGGGAGCTTTTTACACATTTCAGGCTTTGGGGTTCAAACCCATCTTACCTAACCTAGAGAGAGAGAGAGAGAGAGAAAAGGCACCTGCCAACTAATGGCACTATGGGCAAAAGTGAGTTGATGGTATTGAATTGGTGAACATCAAATCACTTTAGCAATAGCAGTGGCCGAAAAGGCGCACTTTAGCAATGGCAGTGGCTGAGAAGGCGTTTCGAATCGGCAAACAAGTAAGAACTCAGTTTGGCACTTTCAACATCAAAGCACTCACTCCACTACTTTTCCAATCCTCTCAAGCTCTTGGTGTTTTCATTCTAAAAGATATTGATGGTCATATTTAAGTGTAAGAGTCTTGATATATGTTTTATTCTTTTTCCTTAAGGTGGGTTTCTTTCTTGTAGTTTTGGTGGTGGGCATTAATCTTGTCAGTCCATTCTAAACGAGCCTAACCCCTTCTCAAGCTTAGAAAGGGGTTAAGTCCCTCATCTTTAAAATTAATTATAAAGAATTTAATTTAAAAGGGATAAACTATAGGGAAATATTAAGGATGGGTAAGAACTCCTTGCAAAATTACTAAACTTTAAAAATATTAAGAGGATTAATATTGTGTTAGCAGGTTTATCTTTTAAATATTTATTTCACTCAATACTTAATCAAAAAAATAATTTCAAAAATGCTCAAATTGTTTTTGTTCCGGGATGGAATCTAATCAAGTATAAGGTCTTATTGACAAATTTGACCTTCTTAAACAAGTAATGGTACTCCAATCAGACCCCTTAATAATTTCGTTAGAGGTTATGAACCATTAAATGATATTTTTTCTAAAAATAATAATCGTTTTTACCTTTTGGAATATAGAAACTATACTTTTTAAGATAATATAAAAAGTCCCCAGCTTTATAGTATGAATTTGATATGCCACTAATCTCTTATTTTTTGCTATAGCCATGTAATTAATTGTAATTAATTATTGCTATTTTAAGTTGTATGCTAAGTCGTGCCTTTGTTGTAATCGCTCGTTTGAAATATTAATCACACTCCTATCAATGATGCTCGGATTGGTGTCATTCTTATATGTTGGGATACTGTTATTCATGTTCTTGGTGCGATAGGTAGGACTCTCGGGATGTAATGTTGCTAAATGTCAGCTGCTAACCACTCAAACCCAATCCCAATTTTAAATTTTGAGCTTAAGTTTCCATAGTGGTTTGAATTGCTTTTGATCTCAATGCGGCTTATCCTTCCCAACAGGTAATTTAAAGTATGAGACTCTATATCAGTTTTGCGCGACACTTGGTATCAGAGCTCTGGTTACTTAACTTTTTAATAAATATCAAAGAATAATGTCATGGATCCATAACATGGCAATCCATATCAAAGGATCTGCAAGTTGGAACAATGAGTATATATGAGGTTATTCCAGTGCCTCATGAGAATATAACAATATACATTAACTCATGTTGAATAAGATATATAATATGATTGATAAATTTTTTTTTGGTCTGATGCACTGTTGTATGATGAAGCCAACCCCCATTAATTAGAAAGAAGGCGAAAATGATGATGATGGTGATGCACTATTGCATGATGGAAATCTATATACCCGGTAAGAGATTATATGCTGAAAAAGAAATTAAGGTGTCTTCCCAGAATAAAAATTAACTGTTTGTTAGAAAACAGGGAAATTTTTCCAACTTTAATCACTTGTATTACATATTTTATATTCAAGTCCCATTTTTTGATAGTGTATGATGTATTTTAATTTTAGAATTATTTTAAATAAAATTTCTATACATTTGATTAAACTCAATTTTGGGTTGTCTATGTTCCTTACTATGACAAAACAATTAAAAAATAAAAAAATAATTCAATAATAGAAAAAATAACAATACAAGAATCAAGAGCATTTTGGTAATCTTTCAATTCAAGTTCTAATCAATTTTTATGGTGAGAAATACGCACACTTGAAATTTGATTTTAATTCGATATATAAAAAAAATAAGTAAAATTAAAACATACAATATGCTCTCAAAATGAACTTGGGCGTATAATATGAATTATAGAAAGTAGTTTTAAATTTTAAAATAAAATAAAAAATTTCTATAAATTTCTCAATTTTCATTTATTTTGAAAATCTTCTCTCTCACTCTCTCTCTTATTGGAAGTAGTCTGAAAAGATATAAAGACTTATGATAAAGATGGCATTAACTCGAGCAGAATGACTGATAAAGATGGCATTAACTCGAGCAGAATGACGGACTGACCCTAATTAATTGGACAAAATGCTATGATGCTGATGATCTCTCTCTTCATAAGTGTATCTCTCATGGATAGACGTTCCCGCTTCTTAGTCATTTGAAAGAAATTAATAATTGTTTTTGCTTCATAACACGAGGCAAAACTTTTAATAATCACCTTTAGTATTTATTTTAGGCAGATTACGATTTAATTGTATGATTCCCATTTATTTAAAGGTGGATTTTATTCTTCTATTGAGAACTTTACAAACGAATAAAAGTACGAATATATTGGCAAATTCCAAATGTAGAAGCCATTAAAACTGCATGGCCTTTTGTAAATGGCTCCTTTTCTCCTTTTACATATACAATGAATGAAAGTTGGCATCAGGGGGTCGTTTGAAAATTGGAACGTTCAATCAAAATCGGAAATTACTGTGTTTGTGGAATTATGGGGATTTTGAAAAGTGATTTTTGGTTTAAGTTGAAGTCTCGAAAATTAGGAAAAATGAAAGTGAGACAATTTCAACTATTCATTAAAATTTTCAGCAATAAGATGGAAATATTTGTTAAATGAATGAGATTTGAAATCATCTCTCCTACATGACGGGTCTAGAGAAATAGATGTGTATCACATATAAAGACAAATATTTTGGATGAGGTGAGAGCATGTCTAAGTATTTCAATTTTATTTTATGATCTCTCTACATCAAACTGAGCTAAAATTTTGATGTTCTATACTTCTCACCTCAAGAATATATAACAAATATATAAAAAATAAAAAATATAATGAGTGAAATACCCTCATAGAGGGTCGAGATCATATATGAGTATTTTAATTTTATTTTATTTTCTATACATTGGATTGAGCTAAAATTTTGGCGTCTATGCTTTCCCCCTCATAGATTTTGTACAAAATATAAATATTTTTTCATAAGGCAATGATCGAAACAACCCTGAAACTTTGAAACTCTAGATTATAGATCACCTAAAATACTTTCGATCTCGAACATCAGATCTTGATTGGAGGATCTAGAGCATGTCTGACTGGATGGATCTGAAATTTTGGGTATCTAACATCTAAATAACTCACAAGTATAAACAATATAAAAAAATTATTATGTAAAAAGTAAAATGGCTATTTGCCTCTAAAAATTTGAGGGATAGTTTAGTGATTTTATTTTATGTAAACTATCTTTTGGATACTTTTATTAGAAAGTACAAAAAATGGCGCATATATGCTACAAATTTCATCTTGATCCGATTTTAAAAAATAAAAATACTTTGAATTTAATAATACGCATTTTCAAAATGACAAAACAATCCAAAAAAAGAGAAATATGCATCTCCTTTTTTTTAGGGTGATTCACTCTTACATGGGGGTGGTGGAAGTCCATATTTTCACTATAGCATTTCTAATTGCCAAAAAAGGTTAATGTATAGATACCAAAAAAAAAAAAAAGACTAAACAAGTTATGCATATTTATGAAATTAGGTTTTATCTGCCTGAGAGCAAGACTTACTTCAGAAATTTAGTAGTGAAAATTTAAACTTTAGGAAGTCAAAAAAATGTAAAAGCAATTACCAGTCGTGCATCACTCCTATGAATCTCGAAAATTGAATCCCCGCAACATTTTTGGGGTTAAGCTTCAAATTTATGAGATTCGAGACTCCTTTTCTGTAAAGGGAAATCGTTATTATTTTGAACAGGCAAAAAAAAAGGAATGCATCTTTTGCAAGACAACTTTATAGATTTGATGGATCATTGAAAATCATTCCTAGGGCCCAAATCTGGGGCCTTATTCCCCTTGTTGGCTCTAAAGTTTGCTTCTTAGATCCTGTTTTCTCTACCAATAGAAAAAAAAAAAAGAAAACTCAGCTGGTCTTGGCCAACCCAGCCATGACTCATAAATTCTGCAGTGTCCGATGTACAACCTGTTGGTTCGGTGCAATGAACCAGTTGGTTCAAGTCCAGGGTCTCGATTCTCCGAAATTGGGAATCTCCTGACCTAGCCGGGGGCCGGATTCAAATGGGTTGTGGGATTCTGCTGTTGAGAGACTAATATTTGCATTACTAGTCCAAGGATAGTGTGTTTTGTCTTATTTCTAGAGCAATGAAGTGAAGTGATGGATGTTTTGTCTCATATTTAACTATGAAAAGAGAAGAAGTGATATTTGAAAATATGTTTAAATATAAGAACATTCTCTTCTATTGTGTTCTACTAATTGACAAAAAAAGACATGTGTAGAGCAAGCGAAGCGTGCAATGAGCACTTGAGAGAGAGAGCACTAGAGGAATACTCTTGCGTGTCGCATCAGTGCCACCAACTTAAGAGGGTGCTTAAAGCACACCTTGCACATTGCATCGGTACAAGAGGCGTCCTTAACCCAAGCACGTGCCTGAGTTAAGCTCGTGACTCGTTATCATTTGACAATGAGCAATTTTACAATGGGAACTTAATCCACCAGTGAAAAGTGAAGTGATTGGACTGTATCCAGTATGCTCCTACTCCTATTTTCAGAAGTGGGAATGCCAACTTGTCAACCAATAAGTGTGTGAACAGTTACATTCAGTGAAGGTGATAGGGCACTTTCCCTATCTATAAATGGGGCCCAAATTCCTGAATAAGTTTTCTATGGTATTTCACTTTCATTCCTTGTGAGAAATTTTTCTATCTAGAAAAGACAACTTTTGGTGGTTTAGATCTTTATAGACTAAATGCATTAGAACATGCAAGGTATATCTTAATTTGATTTTTTTTTTTTCGCCTAGAGTATTTTAGATGCACATTGATTCTTATTAGCATGGGGCAAATATTGTCTCGTGAAAGCGAATTTATCATGCTTGAAAATAGAAAGATTGGGGGTTCTTTGGTTCTCATTAGTCTTTTCATGACTCGCCTTTTGTTGCTTTGTTTCATCCATTGATTTTCAAGAAGTGGTGACTTCCCATCTATGTAATCAAAGAGTAATATTTTTTAACTTTAAATAATTACCAAATCATAATTAAATTAAAAAACTGGGGGTGCAGAGACCAAATTCTCTAAGCGATAAAAGATTTAGAACGGTTATTCGCGAGCCGATTATCAATAGCTAGAGATTTGGGAACAAGAAAATAGAAAAACAAAGGCTTACTTTTGTTGGATCTTCTCTTTCTCAAAAAAGTGGTTAACACACACACATGGGAACAAGAAAATAGAAAAACAAAGGCTTACTTTTGTTGGATCTTCTCTTTCTAAAAAAAGTGGTTAACACACACACATGCGCACGTTCTTCCTGTGGTAAAATACCAACCGTGTAAGAACTTTTGAGAATGGAAGAGATGCCCCTCTTCAAATTTTTCAGTACCTTAAAAACCCCTATGATACATTTGGTATGAATGAAACACGTTGTTGATGTAAAACTATTTACATGTGCAAACAATTTAAAACAAAAAGTTTGTGGAGCTTATTTTTTTTCATATTTGACAAACATGTTTAGAAAAAATTGTATAATGTTCGGTGATGGGGTATCACAGTGTGATGTTTTAAGTTCCATTCTTAATATAGTTAGGGGACCCATCCCCACTGAACAAATAAAAGGAAAAAGTGTAATCAATTTTTGTTTATTTGGGTGTGAGAGAAGGGAAGAGAGGTGCTTGGGAGAGTGTAGGTTTGGTAACAAAGAGGGTCAACCATTGTCGTAGCTGCCATAGGGCAAGTATGAGCCCTGCCCAACTCGGATGGGTCCAAAGAGGCCCTCGCCCAAGGCGGGCCCTCGCCTTAACAAGGCGGGGGTGGGTTGGGCCGGGCCAACAAAGGGCAAAAAAGAAAAAAAAAAAAAAAAAGGAAAAAATATTTGGTGCGGACCTAGCGAAATTGCTTCACATTTTATGGCCCAGACCTAATTTTTTAGAGCCTAGCCAAGGTTACCACCCCATTGCCAGCCCTGGGAGATTGTTGGGTGAGGGTTTAAAGATAGAGACATTAATTGTGTGTTGGCCGGGCGGCCCGGCCCTGCCATGTTGATCCAGCCCAAGCTAGTTTGTGCGGCCTTGAAAAACAAGGGCATGGGCCACAAAATGTGGTCCAAGGGCTGGGCCGGTACCGGATCAACACGTTCGAGAGCGGGCTTGGGCCATGACAATGCCGGCCTAGCCCAGCCCTCCACAATCATGTATTTTTCTTTGTGCTTTGTTAGGCAGGACCCTAACAGGGCTAAGGCCCCTTCAACCCATAGTGGCCTTGGTCCTGGTCCTGACCCGGGCCGGCCTGTTGCCAGCCCTTCTTGGGTGAGGGTTTGAGAGAGAGAGAGGAGGGACTTAATTGGGTGGACCTGTCAAAGATTAGGAGGGAATTTAATGTTAAAAATCCAGTCCGTTGGGAATTGGTATTATGGAAAGTTGCTAAACATTTATTGGGGTGCGGAGCTACTTTCATATGAAAGGGGCCATTTGGTGGCAACGTTTTTCATATAAGGATGAGGTTTCTGGGAGTCAACCAACTCATACTGTGCGGGCCCCACTTAAACCTATCTTAAAAATAATTTTTTAAATCAAAATTTTAAAGATTCATGATCTAGATTAAGATTAAAATGATTATAAATATAGAAAAAAAAATCAACATTCAAAATGTGATTTTTTTACAAATTTTTTTTACAACATGTAAAATTTTAAAATGTGACCGTTAGATCGACTTAGATTCAATCTGGGCCATTGGGCTCATATGTTCATATAGTTTAGTGGGCTAATCTCAGCCTTTTCCTATCTTATATATATATATATATATATATATATATATATATATATATATATATATATATATATATATATATATATATATATATATATATATATATATATATATATATATATATACAACGTGTAAAATTTCAAAATGTGGCCGTTAGATCGGCCCAGATTCAATCTGGGCTGTTGGGCTCATATGTTCATATAGACTAGTGGGCTAATCTCAGATTTTTCCTATATATATAATATTTATGTATTATTATAATAAATAACAATATTATACATATATATAATGTTATTTATAATATAATCGTATAATATTACATATAATATATGCTATTTATATATTATATAATATCTTAAATATATTATATATATGTATATATTAATATTATATATTATATATTACATATAATAAATAATCAATATATACTATATAATATAAATTACATTAATAAAAAATATATAAATATATAATGTAATATAACACAATATATATTATATTATATAATATATATTATATATAATTTAATATAATATAAAGGGTGCAGTTTGTATAGAGCCAAGGCTCTAAACAATATAAGTAAAGCGCACATTCAAATGCTGTCGAGAAATGTGGTTTCAATATTGGAAATCTTTGTAGTAGGCTTAAAATATATTTTTATCTTTAATTATAAAATTTAAATCTTTAAAAATAGTGCAGATCGAGCAGATCTATAAAACTTTAAAAATCTTAAAAATTGATGGTCCCAAAATACAAAATAAGATGTACTATTTCCAAAACTTAAAATCAATTTTTTTTCTCATGTCCATACATATTGAGGCGAAGATGATCAATTGGAGGATATTTGGGCATCAAAACAACCTCTTCTAATGAAATTTTTTAGGTCGGTTCTAATTTGATTTTTTAGAGCCTCGGCTCTATATAGACTTTTCCTAATATAAATATATATTAATATTATATATTACATGTAATATATAATTAATATATATTATATAATATAAAATACATTAATAAATTAAATATATAATATAATATAATATTGTGTTAGAGTAATATTATATTATATTATATTATATCATATTAATAAATTAATATTATATATTATATTATGAATAGTGAATAGTGATCAACAAAAACATTATGAAAGATTAAGTTCATATCCCTCCTAAGAATTTAATCTTTCAAGTTTTAATAAAGGAATGATAATTTTTTTTGGAAGATTACTTTTTGAACTTTTAGATAAAATCGTGTGTCACATTCACAACTTTTTGAAAAATCAGAAAGTCAGAAAAACAAACACGCCCATAGCAAGAGAGAGAGAGAGATGTGTCTGAACGAGCCTAATCATGTAAAGTGTCCAAAATCTCTATAACTGCTTAGTAAATGAAACAATAAGTGCACATCATTATAATCATTTTCATCAGTTTTTTTGAAACTATTTGGAGTCGGTTATACGAATCTTGATCTGTCATTTTGCTCCATTAAAGGTCATACCTTAAGTGAGGCTATAAGTTTCCATATATGTTTTTTACTACTTCTAACCAAATCCTTTTGGCCTATTCGTTAACATTTTTTAGACTTTCACTTGAAACAACTCGTATATCTTAACAAGTGTTGTGCTAAGTTTGTGCTGTACATAGCCAGTACACCTAAGTCTACTTTTTCTCATCTTATGGCTTATTGGAGCTATAACTAAGTCTGCCCAAATATATTTATTACGAATTCTATTTATTCTTATCTTACCTTCATCTATCTCAACATTCTCATTTAAGCTACACTCATCCTTTGAGTATGTACGCACGGAGGAGCCTAATTATAGGAGTGTTTTAAAATCAACATTATAACTCTGCACAATGAGATAGAGAGATGGTGCTTAAAAAGGGTGAACAAGGTTGGTGCCACTTTTAGGAGACACTCAAAAGAGGGCATGCAGTTTAGTTGAACTTGTTTAAGTACATCATATTTATTAATGTAGATGAGGTTTATCTACAGCCGACTTTATTGCCGGTTTTGGTGGAAAGGAGACCACAATAATCTCCTTTTGGCTCAAATATGGAGACAATCCTACACTGCTTTTGCACCTAATGTCAATAAAAAGCCAACTTCCTATCTTCATATCTTTACATTATTTTTAGCATTGGATCATCTCAAAAAGTTATGGTTCCAATCTGTTTATTGCATTTTGCTCTATAAAAATTCTAACTAGTTTAGAGAGAGAGAGAAATATCAACAAAATGATAAACTACCTCAAAAGATACATCAATGGTTTATAAACCAATTTATCAATAGAAATAGTTACTTTTTAGAAGTTATTTCATTTTAGTACCTCCTCGACTAATTTTTAAGGCCAAACATGCTACTGGTCGTATGATCTAAAATGAAGGTATTTTTTTTTGGGTTTTCATTTAAAATTCGGTTCCATATTTGGAACCTAAAACGAGCAAAGAATAATGTCTTACTGATTTAAATGAAGTTGAATTGCCAAAATGCTTCCACTTGTTCTAAGTTTCAATCTAGAATAAGATTTTTTAAGGTTTGAATAAGGTGACCCCAGACCCGGACCCAGACCCTGACCTGGAAAACTTATTATGGGACCCGGACCTGGACCTAGATTTAGACCCAAACCCAAAATATAATGTGGTACCAAGACCTGAATCTGGATCCGACAGATAATCAAAATACATATATTTTAAATGTTATAACTACAATATATAGTTAAATTTACTTAAATATTGTTTAAATATCATGTAGTAAATATTGTTTAAATACTTGGTCATGGACCTCACTTGCCGGCTTCAAATTTTGAATCAATACCCGGACCCGATTCGGGTTTACTCCTCAAGTCCCGAGTCCATTGCCACTGCTAGTGACAACTTTACTTGTAGAAGTACTATCGCAATATTGTCCATTATTTATTTTAGTATATAATTTTTTTCTTTTAAATAATAAATATATTCAAAGTTAATTCAAGTGACTTAAGTCGCCCATGCTACCTTGACATTACAAGCATATAACAAGGGCAATCTTAACAAAAGACTTGAGGTCCTTAAATAAAAGAAGTTTTAAAAGCAACCACTTCATTGATAACATTGTTGATTTAACCGAGTCCATATTTTTGAGGTGTTTCCATCATTATTCAAATGACATTTTCACATGCATCTATTCCATGCTTATATTATTGAATATTAAACATAATTTTTTAAAACACAAAATGTATTGAACATAATTTTTAAAAAACACAAAATTCTTTATTTTAGAGAAAGGAAACAAGTTCTCCCATTCCAATAGAATTGCCTTGCACAATAATAAATAAATAAGGACCCAATAAATACCACGTTCCAACTAATTAAATTAGTATCAATATTTTTAATTTACTTTCCAATAATATTTTAATTGCTAATTATTCAAACTTTTATGAGGAGGCGGACACCACGTCAACAGGCTTCATCGGACACCAACACGTGTCCCTTATACGCGGTTCCGTACGACGAATCTCTCTCCCTATTGGGGAAACCGGAAGCCCCTTCGAACCCACCGGCTGTTGCCGGTGAGTTTTCCGTATCCGTACAAGTGCTCACCGGCTGCTCCGGTGGTCCCCACTATGTGAAGATAGTGGAAAGAGAGAAAAACGCGTCTCAGACTATGACCCTTTCTCTCTCTCTCTCTCTAATTTTCTCTCGACATTTGCTCCTCGTTCATTCCCTCTAGCTCTTTTCATTCTCTCTCTACATTCAGACTTTTCTCTCCCATTCTCTCTCCTCAGTCAGTCTCCTCTCTCTCTCTCTGTCTCAAATGCTTGGTCTAGGTTAGGGTTAGGGTTTGGGTTTTCTCCGATCTACATAAGGTAAAAAGACGAACTCGAAAAGAGAAAGAAACCACAGAGCAATGCTTCTTCCGGTGAAGCTCTCTCCTGGTTTTCCGTGGCGATGGCGGCTTAGCAAAACCCTAACCCTCTTCCAAACCCTAATTCTCGCTCTTCTGCTTCAGCCATGGCTTTCCGCTGGGGTTGCTGGGTACAAGGAGGACATGGCTGCTCTTCTTGACTTCAAGGCCTATGTGGCACCTGGTTCTTCTGGCTTTCTATCAAATTGGAACCCTAATGACCCAGATCCGTGCTCTTGGACTGGGATCACCTGTGACTCGACTAAGTTTAGGGTTTCGGCAATCCGCATAGCTGGGAGTGACTGTTTTAAAGGTAACTCTAGCTCTGCTTCCTGTAATGGATTTCTAGCGTTTTCGCTTGCTTCTCATGGTGGCTGCAACTGTAATAGTGAAAGCGTTTCTGGAAATGGGTCCAGTTGTAAAATTAGGGCACAATTGCCTGGATCATTGGGTAACTTGACTTGGCTTAGGGTATTGTCATTGCCTTTTAATGATCTTTATGGAGAAGTTCCTAGAGAGATTGGCAGCCTGAAACTCTTGGAAGAGCTTGAACTTGAGGGGAATTCACTTTCTGGGAATTTGCCCATGGAATTGGGGCTTCTGAGCTCACTTCGTGTGGTTAATCTTGGCTACAATCGGTTCACTGGCTCGATCCCAGCTTCCCTTTCAGGTTGCCCTAATTTGCAGATACTGAACTTAGCTGGAAACCTGCTTAATGGAACTTTACCCGACTTTTTGGGGAAGTTTTCAAACCTTAGAGGTGTCTTTCTCTCATTTAACCAGCTTTCAGGCTCCATTTCTGGTGATATCGGTAATAATTGTGAGTTTCTGGAGCATTTGCATTTGATGGGTAATTATTTTACAGGCGGGATTCCTTCGAATTTTGGAAATTGCAGCAGATTGAGATCTTTATTGCTTTCGTCAAACATTTTGGATGGTGGGATTCCTCCTGATCTTGGTCGGCTTTCTGCTCTTGAAGTACTTGATATTTCAAGGAATAGTTTGAGTGGGCATATACCAAGTGACTTAGGGAATTGTAAAAATTTATCAGTGCTCATACTCTCTAATGAGTATGACCCTCAAATGTTTGGAAAAGAACATTCTCTTATGGATTCATTTAGTGGGTTTTCTAGTGATGATAAAGGAGAGTTTAATTATTTTGAGGGTGGGATTCCTGATAGTTTGGCGAACCTTTCCATGATTCGGATAATTTGGGCACCAAAGGCAACTTTAGATGGTCCTCTGCCCAAGTATTGGGGTGCTTGCAAGAGCTTGCAAATGATTAATTTAGGTGGGAATTTTTTCAATGGAGAGTTCCCCTACTCTTTCCATGAATGCAAGGACATGTATTATTTCGACTTGAGTTCTAATAAGCTTACTGGGGTGCTTACTGAGAAACTACTGGTGCCTTGTATGGGCCTTTTCAATGTCAGTGGGAACTCTTTGTCAGGTGATATTCCCAAGTTTTTGGAAACTGGGTGCCCGCCGATTCCTTCTTTTGTTGTTGAAAAGCAAGGGCAGCTGCCTTCAAATGGGTTGTATGGTCAGTGGGATTATTCATCAGTTTACATGTCCTTCTTTGCCTGCAATGCTCGTTCTGGCTCATCAATGCCTTATTTGGAAACGGATAATCTTCCCATCTTTCACGATTTCAGTTGGAACAATTTCACGGGTTCAGTCCCTTTGCTACCAATCGTTGCACCTGTGAGATTGGAAATGGACCCTCTGTATGCTTTCTTGGCAAGTGGAAATAATATCAGTGGCAAGCTGCCTGGTTATGTGTTTGAAACCTGCGACATTTTGTCTGGTATGATTCTCAATCTCAGTAGAAATAGCATATCAGGCGAGCTTCCTGAGGTGGCAAGTAATGGTTGCATATCAATGAAGCAGTTGGATGTATCTGAGAATAGAATTGTGGGTTTTTTGCCACCGAGTTTTGGGAATTTGCTGTCTCTTGAAAGTCTTGATTTGAGTAGAAACCTTTTGTCTGGTCAGATACCTATGCAATTTGGCCAACTCAAGAACTTGCGGTATCTTTCATTGGCAGGAAACACCTTGACAGGAGGCATTCCTTCAGGATTGGCTCAATTGCCTTCTCTTCAAGTTTTGGAACTATCCTCAAACTTCCTGACAGGCAAGATTCCAGATGGATTTGCAGGTTTGAAGAACCTGACTTCTATTTTACTTGACAACAACAAGCTTTCCGGGCAAATTCCTTCAAGCTTTTCCAAAATGACTTCACTATCTGTATTTAATGTTTCATTCAATAACTTATCTGGGCCGATACCCCGGAATGTGACATCAGTGAGGTGTGATAGTGTGCTTGGGAACCCATTGCTTCTTGAGTCTTGTCACCTTGCATCGCAGTCAGGACCCTCTACAGAGCAGCAGGGGCAAAGTGGGTCTAACACACAGTACGCTTATTCTCCATCAGAGAGCGTGTCTCGAAAGAATAGTGGGTTTAACCCCATCGAGATTGCCTCAATTACCTCGGCATCTCTCATAGTTTCTGTTCTTCTTGCCCTGATTTTTCTCTTTGTATACACGAGGAAATGCATTCCTCGCTCGAGTGGCCAAGGCTCGGGAAGGAGAGAGGTTATAACTTTCTCAAATATTGGGGTTTCCCTTACTTTTGAGAGCGTGGTAAGGGCTACAGGGGGCTTCAATGCTCGCAATTGCATTGGCAATGGAGGTTTCGGGGCCACTTACAAGGCTGAGATGGCACCAGGAACTTTAGTAGCAATTAAGAGGCTCTCTGTTGGCCGGTTTCAGGGGGTCCAACAATTTGATGCCGAGATCAAAACACTTGGAAGAGTGCGCCATCCCAATCTTGTTACCCTGATTGGGTATCACGCTAGTGAAACTGAGATGTTTCTCATATATAATTATTTACCCGGGGGCAACTTGGAGAAATTTATTCAGGAGAGGTCTAAAAGAACTGTGGACTGGAGGATGCTTCATAAGATTGCTCTGGATATTGCTCGAGCCCTGGCTTATCTACATGATGAATGCGTTCCTAGGGTCCTTCATCGTGACATTAAGCCGAGTAATATCTTGTTGGACAATAATTACAATGCTTATCTTTCAGACTTTGGGTTGGCTAGGCTTTTGGGTACTTCAGAAACCCATGCAACCACTGATGTGGCAGGGACTTTTGGGTATGTTGCTCCTGAGTATGCAATGACCTGCCGTGTATCTGACAAGGCAGATGTGTATAGTTATGGCGTGGTTCTCTTGGAGTTGTTATCTGATAAGAAAGCCTTAGATCCCTCATTCTCATCATATGGAAACGGTTTCAATATCGTTCAGTGGGCGTGTATGCTTCTAAGGCAGGGACAGGCAAGGGAAGTTTTCACTGCTGGCCTTTGGGATGTGGGGCCTCATGATGATTTGGTTGAGACTCTCCACCTGGCCGTTATGTGTACTTTTGAGTCCTTGTCGGTTAGGCCTTCGATGAAGCAAGTTGTTCAACGGTTGAAACAACTTCAGCCCCCAACATGCTAGCAAGAGTTGTTCGGCTATTTAAGTCATTTACACATTTGATTTTTACACTAGAGAGGGCAGAGTTTTTTTTTTTTAGCTTCCTATTTAGTCCATTTTTTAGCATCCTCAGGTGCGGTTCTGAGTTGTATGTATTGTAAAAGAAAGATGAAATCCTCCTGTAATATACAGTAACCATTTTTCCTCATGGTTTCCTCAGAGGAAATGTAAAATCTGCAGAAGAATGCAGATTGGTATCTCAATTGTACCAATTCTCAGGTGGTTTTTTTTTGGTTGCTCTATCTCAATGGCATTGTCTCTTCCTTTTGCACCCATGTGTCTATTAGGTTTAGATGCAGCCTCTGATGTGAATCACTTTTTCTTTTTGACATTTAATAGCGAAGAACTTTGCATCACCTTTTTTTTATTGTTCCTTTGATGTGCATCTCATGATTATGTACTTTAACATATATAACTTTAAAATAGATAAGTCACTAATATATTTGAATGTCTTTTAGCAATGTCATGCCTGCATAATTGTTTGATACATTCAGTTCTAAAAGCTGCTGGAAGTTATAAATTACTGATACACTATCATAGCAGCAGTTTATTATGAGTTCTGAGAACTCAATGGGGCCAGATATGCATCCTTTTTAAGTAATTGTTCCACATTTAGTGCATGGAAATTGTAAACTAGTAGTGCTTTATTCCTTTGCAGTAACTTTGTGTTGTGGCAGCTTTCCTACTTCAATGAGCTTGGAGATCTTTTGCATATGGGACTTAGACTGAAGCTCCCAATGACATTGATGCTATTCATATAGACATTCCATAGGCAAAGCCCCCAAAATTGGTATCTCAATTGTACCATTTCTCAGGATTTGTTGAATAATATAGCAAAAGCAATAGTCATGCACTTATTGTTCCTCCTTATGGTTACAGTTACGCATGCCTCTATTTGTCAGGAACAATAAGTTCATGACAGAATATTAGGTTTGCATTCACAATCAATAAAATGTCTGGACAATTTTATCTTTAAAAATTACTTCATTATTGTATACACATTCATGTCATCAATATTGTAGCCACTTGTCCATTTATGAGAGTAAATGATCCAAGGAATTAAATCAATCTGCATGTTACTTACAAGTCTTCTTTCTGTCCACACTTTTCATTTTGGAAACTTCTTTGAGCAGCCTATATTAACATGGGAAACATATTAGTTTAGTGGCTGTTATTTCTTCTACGAGTCCTCTTTCATTGGGCTTTTACCTATTGTCTTTACTTCTTTTGACATTTCAGTGTTCCTTGTACCTCCAGGATTCTGCAGTTTTCTTCTTCTTCTTTCTTTGTTTGGGATAGTGCTACTGATTTTATTTTTGCATGGTTGGTTCTGCAATTCATGTTAAGATTGTGGTTACAGATAATGGGGGCAAACATTGTCAAGTTATTTGTTTTTGTTTTTTGGGAATCAATTAACTTCGTATTAAAATAAAGTATTGTGTACAAAAAATAACCTCCCCAAGTTGGGGCAGGCTTCAAGGGGCCAATTAAAGAGGGAATATACAAGGAAATGCAGTATCACAGAACTATCTATCGAGTATACAAAAAAGGGTCCAGCTCTTAAAAAGGTGCAGCACTGGTTCCTAGCGGGGCATGGCAGAATTGGCCCCTCCTCTGGCCAAAGTATCTGCTGCTGAGTTTGACTCTTGCCAGATTTGTCTCCAAGCGATGGACAGGTTTGCGCTTAGGTGCAAACTTTTGTTGAAGAAGTTAGCCAGTCTCCATGGGCATATGGGACATTTTTGGAGTCGCCTTCGACGATCAAGGAAGCACCCCAGCAGGGGTCAAAAAGCTTGAGGCCCTTAGGAGGGAGAGGGTTTCGGCAGTGTTGGAGTCTGAGTGACCAATGGACTTGGAAAAGGAGCGCTGCTTCATTCCTGCATGTCTCTAAACATGCCTTCAATGCCGGCTGGGCCTGGGTTTCCAAGAGAGCAACTATCTAAGTTGAATCTGATATGCCTGGGGTCAGGAGGTCTCCATAGGGAAGACCAGGGAATGCGTACAGGTCTGGTATGCAGCAATGCTGTCCAGTTAAGGAGGTTGGAGTGGAAGAAGTGTTTCGAAAGGCTGTGATTTTTGGCCCATAAACACTGCCCTGTTAAGTAAATGGTGGCGGCGTAACGCTACCCAACCCGACCACCTCTGGAGGCAGGTCATAGGCAACAAATACTGTTTTGGCAGCGCAGATCGGATTCCTCCTTGTAGAACCACAGGAAGAATCTCAGGCTTATGGAGGTCCATCCTTTGCAGCTGGGACTCCTTCCTCTCTAACATTTGCTTTCATCCACGGCTCCACTTATGCTTCTGGCAAGACCTGTGGATTGGCCAATATATGGTGAGTAATCTAGTTCCTCATCTCTCACGCCTAGCCTAGGACCCCCAGGCCACTGTGGCTGATACCTTCCCACTTGGTCCAGGTGAGTAATCTAGGAAGAACTGGATCTTGTTGCCAATCTCCCCCACCAGGCGTGGTGCCTTGGAGGAGACTTCAACATCACAAGGTGGTCTTTTGAGCGCAACAACAACTCTAATATCTCAGAAGGAATGCTCGATTTCTCAGACTTCATCTCACATAATGAACTTCTTGACATCCCTTTACAGGACAACCTGTTCACGTGGTCTGATCATTCTTCCCAACCCACCCTATTCAAACTCGATAGATTCCTAACCTCTCTGCAATGGGATGATACCTTCCCAGGGTCCCATGCAATGGCTCTCCCTAAACCGACTTCAGACTATTGCCCTATTCTACTCCAAACACACTCAGCTCACAGGGACCTGAAACCATTCCGTTTTGAGCTGGCATGGCTGGAAGAGCCTTCTCTGTCCTCTCTTATCCCTCAATGGTGGGACTCTTTCTCACCATTAGTCTCGGGTAGGGCAGGGTTTATCCTCAAAAGGAAACTTCAACTTCTGAAAGTTGACTTCAGAAACTGGAGCAGAACTATCCCTAGGAACTTCAGTCAAACCAAAACCTTCCTTCCGTCGGCCATTCAAGACCTAGACCTGTCAGAAGAGTTCCAACCCCTCTCTACCGCTGAGTCCAACCTCAGGACCCAACTCAAACTTGATTATTTCTCTACCCTAAACAAAGAAGAGATCTTCTGGTTTCAGCGCTCTAGATCAAATGGCTGCGCCTTGGTGACCACAACACTGGATATTTCCACAAAATAGCTAATTGCTGGCGTAGAGAGAACTCCATCTCGACGCTCAAGGTGGAAAATTCTGTCCTAGACCAACCTGCTGATATCGAAGAAGCTATTCTTTCCTTCTATCAATCGCTCTATTCAGTCCCTTCTGAACTGAGGCCCAGGATGGGGGACCTCCAATTCCCTACCTTACCTAATCACTGGTCCCAGTGGTTGGAAAGACCCTTCACGGAGCAGGAGATCTTGGAAGCCATTTCAGACCTGGGCAAAGACAAAGCCCCAGGCCTGGAGGGGGTCCACAAAGCGATAAATGGCACTTTCATCGCCTTAGTTCCCAAGGTTGAAGGGGCTAAGGAACTCAAGGGTTTCAGATCAATCGGCTTGCTCAATTCAACGTATGAAATTCTGTCCAAAGTGCTGGCCACTAGGATTAAAGAGGTGCTACCCTTCGTGATATCCTTGAATCAGAGCGCTTTCATTAAAGAAAGGCAGATCCTCAATGGGTTCCTCGTCGCTCAAGAGTGCATCCACTCCAGACCCCTTACCAAAAAACCTGGCCTCATCTTTAAGATCGACTGGGAAAAGGCCTATGACCACGTCGACTGGCCATTTTGGATGAAACAATGGCTAGGATGGGATTTGGGACGGACCCGTTGGAGAAACTGGATGAGGGGCTGTTTCGCCCATACCTTCTTCTCCGTGCTCATTAATGGTACACCAAGAGGTTTCTTCTCTCCCTCAAGGGGTCTTAGGCAAGGGGACTCCTTGTCCCCTTTCCTCTTCGCAATTTCGACTGAGGTCTTCAGCTGCTCTGTCTCACGCATGTACCAGTCCCACCTTCTTTCAGGCTTCAAGAGCAGTCCTAGAGGCCCTACGGTTACTCATCTACAGTATGCAGATGACATGCTGTTGTTCATGGATGCTGTACCTCTCGAAATTGAGAACTTACGCTTCCTAAAGTGTTTTGAATACGCCACTGGCTTCAAGGTTAATATGGGGAGTCTACCATGATTGGGGTCGCTCTTTCCCCCTCTGAAACCAGAGAACTCATCCCCCTTTGGCAGTGCAAAGTCGAAGACCTACATACTGCCTACCTAGGGATGCCATTGGGTATTTGGAAACCCAAAAAGGGATAGTGGTCTCATGATATAGATAGAGTAGACCGACGTCTGGCTGGGTGAAAAGGCAGATTCCTATCATTCGCAGGCAGGACTACACTGATAAAGGCTACTTTGTCAAACACTCCGGTGTACCTTATGTCTCTATTCCACATGCCGGCAGTAGTGGCCTATCACCTCGAACAGCTTATGAGAAATTTCCTCTGGTCAGGCTGCTCTGATTCTACTAAGTTTCTCCTTGTCTCTTGGCTGAAAGTCTGCCAACCCAAACATTTTGGAGGACTAGGGATTAGATCTTTGAGAAAACAGAATACTGCTCTGCTCGGCAAATGGTGGTGGCGTCTAGCGAACCATAACAATCTTCTTTGGGCTAATGTGATTTGTTCTAAATATCGTATCCCACAGAATGCTTGGCTGCCGGAGGGCAGAAGACCCACCAGAACCTCGGGGGCTTGAAAATCTTTCTCTACGGCCTTGATTGCTTTTCAGCAGAATATTTGGTTTCACCGGAGGAGTGGTCACAGCATTAATTTCTGGTCTGACATTTGGCTAGGTCACACCCCCTTGAGGGATTGGTTCCCCTTATTATTCTCTCTGGCCTCCAATCCATTGTCCTCCATAGCTGAAGAGCTCCCAGCCTTAGGGAGCCCAAGGGTTTGGAACCCTCGTTTCAGACGGTCCCTTTTGGACCCCGAATTCCTGGAATTCACTTCGTTGGCATCCTTACTTCACTCCACCTTCTTGGCCTATTCTGGGGCTGATAGAATCATCTGGACTCCCTTGTCTGCAGGACTATTCTCCGTCTCTTCTTTTTACAAGATCTTGCTGCTGCCGCCACTCCTTCCCCTTCTTCTGTCGTCCTCAAGGTGTGGTCCTCCGTTGCCCCACCGAAGGTGCAGGCTTTTAACTGGTTAGCAGGCTTGGAAAGAGCCCTCACGGTAGATCACCTACAACGGAGAGGTATCCCAATACCAAACAGGTGTGCAATGTGCTGCTGCGAGGAAGAGAACAACCCCCACTTCTTCATACACTGCACTCTCGCCTATAACTTGTGGAGTAAAATCCTTGGACTCTTCAGTCTGTCCTGGGTAACTCCAGCCTCTATTCCAGACCTCTTCTTCCTCGCCGTGGACCCTCCTTGGCCTAAGGCAGGTAGACTCTTTTGGAGGGCATCCATAGCGGCAACCATATGGGTCATTTGGACCGAGAGAAACTTGAGGATCTTTAGAGGAGCGAAAAGTGAGGTCACAAACCTTTTCCATAGAATGACATCCTTAGTGATTTTCTGGGCATTTAATCACAAAGCCTTCAATGGCATCTCAGCCTCGGCTTTCATTCATAGTTGGGAAACTGTCATTCATTTCCATCCGCGCTGGCCTGCGAGAGCAAACAATTGGCTGCCCCCCCCTGAAAATCACATCAAGTTAAACTTTGACGGGTGGGAATCCCTGACCTTTGGGCATTGGGGGTGTTCTGAGTTCCTCTTGGACACATTCTAGCAACCTTCTCGACTCACATAGGTCATACTGATTCTCAGTTGGTTGAGTCTTTGGCTTTCCTGTCGGACTCGAAGTATTCCAATCTGGCTGGGACCTTCCATTGCTAGTAGAAGAAGACGCAAAGAACATCTTAATCTGGGCGGGACGTGCCCCTGCTCCTTGGTACCTCGCACCCATCTTTGATGAAATCTCCCACATTTGCAGGGATCTTCACGTCTTGTGGATGCATACCTGGAGGGAATCAAACTCCCTCGCAGACCAGCTAGCTAGGGATGGGGCTCTTGCACAGATGGTGGATCATGGACCTTCTGGGACGAACTTCTAGAAAACAGGTGCCAGCCTTTTTGGTACCAAAGGACTGTTCCTCTGGTTTCTTTTGTATATGGCTGACTTCTTATACTTTTCCGGCTTTCTCTGTACACTTATGTATAGGGCAACTGATATAAGCCCCTTTTTTGTATAAGGTTACTCTTTTGGGTAATCTATTTTTTGCCAGGCGATCCAGCTGGTGGGTCCCCTGGAAGAACCTTATGTAACCCCTTTTCCTCTATACAAACGTTAACATTATATAAAAAAAAAAGACAACAGAACTTTCAGGGGGGAGAGAAGTACAGTCCAATGCTGTTATGACGAGATCCTAGACTTGTCACCTTCAGGGCCATGCACCACAAGATCTTCAAGCACTTTTCCCATACAGAATTCTTTCAGAATTGGCAGGCCTTCCTCAATTTGCGACGCACTACCATCTCTCGTGCTTCCCTGTGGGTCTCCACCTGACGTGGGCAACATCAAACTTCACTATGATGGTTGCTCTCTCGGCAACCTGGGCCCTTCAGGCATTAGAGGCACCTTCAAATCTCACATCAGCAGCACTCTCGTCTCCTTCTCCATCCTCATTGGCCATGCTGATTCGACCCTTGCAGAGGCTCTCTCCTTGTAGGCTTCAGAAAGTTCAATCCTAATTGGGGTACGGTCTTAGAAGTTGAAAGTGACTCCAAGAACACAATTGCTTGGTCCACTACATCCTCCCCTTGTCTGTGGCGTTTGGTTCACCTATTTGACGAGATTTTCCACATCATCAGCTCCATCAACGTCATGTGGAGACACATCTGGAGGGAAGCCAATGCTGAAGCCGACCTCCTAGCTAGGGAGGGTGCTTCAAACAATCCCACAGTAGCGTTGCTCAGCACCTTTTTGGGCTAGCCCCTAATAGTGCATGGTTGTGAAGATTGTTTGAGATTTTCTGGGCTCCTAGAGGGCTTTTGTATAGGACAACTAACCTTTTGGGTAGCCTATTTTTTGCAAGACTTACCTCTTGTGATACCCCTTTACTTCACATATAATACAGTCAGCAGTTTAAAAAAAAGATGCAATTGTTCCTGTCGGGTCAAATCACCCAAAGGGTGGCTGCAACGGATGCCTTCCAAAGCTGAATGCCAGCTTTAGCCCAAGGGGGTGGGCGCAATGAGGTGCCGAGATTAGGTGAAGAGATCAGGGACATTTCTTGGAGTTACCCAATACCACCCGAAGAGTTGTAGCAGGACCCCCCAGTGACCAATGACCACCTTGCAATGGATGAATAGGTGGGGGTGTGTTTTTTCAGCTGTCAAGCAATCTTGCATCTATTAGGGTATGGGCAGGCCCCTCCTTTGTAGCTGGTCCACTGTCAAGGCTCGCTCAGCTAGGGTTATCCAATTGAACACCTGTATTCTTGGGGGAATAAAGGGAAACCAGGCCTTCGGCATAGAGGGGGAGGAGAGGGCTGAGGGAAGGGATGTATGTAAAAGAGAACGATAGAATGAGTAACCGAAAAGATGCCGGAGGCAGTAAAGGACCAAACTATTCGATCATCACCTTGGAGGGGGAGGAATACTGTTTGGATCAAAGTGGAAGAAGCGAGGAAGTCGTCAATCTCATGATCAGCCAGAGGTCTCCTGAAATTGGGATTCCAACTTCTAGAGGGACCTAAGGTGTTAAAGTGATCCACAATAGTCTTCTGAGCATTGCTAGCAAGGCTAAACAGTCTCAGGGAACAGGTTCACAGGGTGGCGTTACTAAGCCAGAGATCCAATCAGAATTTCACTCTGTGGCCTGATCAAGGTAAAAATCTGATCTCCATGCCCCTGATGGCTGGCTACCAACCCTTGTTTGGGGCACCAATTCAGAGGGAAGGAAGTGATATTTGTGGCGGACCACTTGCTGCCGCAAATGGTGGTCCTGGGTGGCCAACCACCACTTGCTGAAGAGGGCCATGTTGTTATTTTTTAGACTGCGAATAGCCAACCTCCCGAGGTGCTTAGGCATATCCCAAGAGATGAGGTGGAATTTAGAGTTGTCCCCTTCACCCGACCATTAAAAATTACGCATAAGCTACTCTAGTTAGCGGCGATGCGTGAGGGTATATGGAAAATGGACATTTGGAACATGGGGACATTTGATAGAGTATCCTTGATAAGGGTAATTCTGCCTGCAGATGAGAGGAACCGAACCTTCCACCCAGCCAGCTTACGGTCAAATTTATCAATAAGATGACTCGATTGGCTGTATTTGGGTTTGCCAATGCAAAGGGGAAGCCAGGTACGATGAGGAAAGCTCATCTACCTCACAACCCTGTCTATCGGCCAAAGAGGAGATAGTATGGACCCTCGCAGCTGCCCCAATCATTCTGGTTTTGCCCATATTAACCCTGAAAACTGTGGCCAATTCGAAACATTTGAGGAAGAGAAGCAGGCGGTCAACTTGTTGGCGGTCGGCCCCACAAAAGAGGATGGTGTCGTCTGCATATTGCAGGTGGGAGATGGTTGGACCTTGGTTTTTGATTTGAAAACCAGTGGGGTAAGGCCGTGATGATACAGCCTCTCAATGGATATGCTAAACACTTCACCTACTATAGCAAAAAGGAAAGGGGAGAGAGGTTCTCCTTGCCTGAGACCTCTAGAAGAGGGGAAGAAGCCTTTCAGAGTACCGTTGATGAGGACCGAGAAGAAAGGACTGGAAATACAGCCTTGGATCCATCTTTTCCAGCGGTTTCCAAAATCCATCCTAGACATTGTTTCTTTGAGAATGGCCCAGTCCACATGATCATAGGCCTTCTCTCCCAGTCCAACTTCATGACGATTCCTAGTTTTTTGGAGAGATGGCGAGAATGTATACAGTCATGAGCTGCCAAGGCTCCATGAAGGATCTGGTTGTCCTTCACGAAGGCCCCCTGGCAAGGGGAGATGATCCAGCCAAGTATCTCTGAGGCGGGAGGCCAAGACTTTGGAAAGTATCTTGTAGGAGTTATCGATGAGGCTAATAGGATGGAAGTTCTTGAGTTCCTTGGCACCTTTAATTTTTGGGATGAGAGCGATAAGAGTGGCATTCATGGTTTTGTGAATGATGCCTCTAGAGTGGAACTCTTTGAAGGACAGAATGTCTCCACAAAGATAGGACTAGAAGGTCTTAAAGAGGGCGACCGGGTAACCATCCGGCCCAGGGGCCCTATCTTGGCTCAGGCCTGTGATAGCTTTTAGGACTTCTTCTTTGGTGAACTGTCTTTCCAACGATTCTGCCTTTTCGGGGAGGATGGAGAGGAAGGCTAGATCTGACATAAGGGGCCTATGGTCCTGTGGGGCAACAAAAATATTTTTGAAGCAGTCTATGACAGCCTGCTCCACCTGGTTGGGACTATCCAGGGTAATGTTGCTCACTTTGATCTGGGTTACAGTGTTCTCTCGCCTTCTACAGTTAGCTATTGTATGAAAGAAGGCTGTGTTGAGGTCCCCATGCTTAATCCGCTTTAGCTTAAAATGTTGGGCCCAATAGATCTCCTCTTGGTGGAGAATGGTCTGGAATTGGTGTTTGTGTTGGGTTTTTTGAAGGAGTTCGTTGGCGGTCAGGGCCCTACCCTCCTCGATCTGGTCCCAATTGGCAATGGATTGAAGTAAAGACATCTTTCTGGGCCCTGAAGTTGCCTGGGGATGACTCCAATTTTTAAGGGAAGCCTTGAAGAGTTGTGATTTGCACTGCAGTCGGAAACTGGCCCACCCATGGACCTGTTTGGAGAAGGATGGCCACCAAGAGGGAATGAGAGAGTAGATGTCCGCCTCCTCGAGCCAATGGAGTTCGAAGTGGAAGGGCTTGAAACCCATAAGGGCCGGATGGGTGTCCAAGATGATAGACCGGTGTGAGGTAGGTTTAGGGAGAGATAAGGTCTGTGATCACGGGAAGATTAAGTCCCATTTGGGACTGATCAAGTAGCGATCCAGCTTGGAGAGGGTGGGTGGCGAGTGGTCAGACCCCATGAAATAGGCACCTTGACGGGGTACATCGAGGAGATTGTAGCATAAAATGAAATCCAAGAAGTTAAGCATGCATTATTCGACTCTGTGATTCAAGTTCCTTTCAAAGGACCACCTGGTGACATTAAAGTTGCCTCCTAAACACCAAGGGGAGGAATTGTGAGGTTGGCCCTATCTAGTTCCTCCCAGAGAAGATTTATGAGTTGAGCCTAGTTGGGGCCATAGACTGCGGTGTACTTCCACAGCAGGCCTTCTGAGACTAGAAAGTACCACTGTGACGGAGAAGGCGGCAATCAGGGAGGAAGGGAGGGCGTGAAGGGCTGGGCCCCAGACAACCCAAATGTCCCCCCAGGCCCCTTGGGCCTCCAGAGCAATCTGTTGGCAGGGCCTCCTGCCCCAGATCTGGTGGACCAAATAAAGGGAGGGGGGGGGAGGAGAGGAGAGCTTGTCTCTAGTATTGCTAAAACTGCAGGTTGGTGCTTGAGGCAGAAGTTTCATACTGCCTCACGTTTTTGGAGGTCGCCAAAACCTTGGACATTCCAGGTTAGCATTTTCATCTTAGACGGTTGGAGGAGGAGGCCAGTTGAGGAGACCGCCTAAGGTGATGTCTGTTAGGACAGGCATGGGCAGAGGGGATGGGAGGCGCACCTGGAAACTCCGTGTGGGCTGAGCTGCCTTCAGAGGTGGGAATGGAGGCCATGCTTTCTCTCTTGTCTCTTGCGTCGAGTCTTGCTTGAGCATCAGATTTTAGGAAGGCTTTGATGTCTTCCTCAGGGCTCTCGTAGGGAAATCCCATTACTTGTAGCACTCGGAAGATGTCTCCTTGAGCCGAGTCGACGCCTTCAATAAATGAGGATGTCACCGAGGCTGAGGGATCTAATGGAGTGGAGGAGCAGGAGGAACTGTTGTGGGTGCCAGGGGAGTTTGGGCCAGAAGTAGGGGAAGAATTGCTAAAGTCAACTGCTTGTCAAGTTATTTGTTGTGCTACAGAAGAGTATTGAATGTGTGATAAAATGCCTACCAGTGTCTGACTTTTCTGTTAAATGTTTGATAGAGCGATCTCGTTTTACTTTCTAGAACTAATGATACTGTCTTGATGACATGTATGAATTTTCTCAAGGGTGGAAAAATTTATAAGGTATCCATATTGCTTAATTTGTAGCATGCTTATTCAGATAGTTTGCTTTTGCCTATGATATTGTAACCATGTTCCATCTTTTCTGGTTCCTCTATATATTTAAGAGGTTGAGTTTATAATTTTCCATGTCTCTGAGAGTATAATATATTTAGCTGTTTGGTCTGATTTGCGTTACATGGTCCATGTATACATTCTCCGTAGTCGGATTTATCAGTTCCTGCTATATAGTAGTTCAAAAGAGACATTAGATATGGGTGATGCTCATTTCAGAATCATGTCGTAAGGAACTCCCTTTGCAATGAAAGTACCGCATGACAACAAAATAATTAAGCCTTGCCAAAGCAGAGGTTTGTGAAATATTCCACCAGTTCTGAATAGGTTTCAGAGATGATCTTAAACTCCTTGTGAACAATCACCATGGCAGTGAGGTGCTTCATGGTCCACCTCCTGCGCATCAAAGTTTGAAACCGTATACCCTGTTTTCAAGGTGTTTGCATGTGATATTCTTGTCTTAGCAGCCAACACTGAGGCAAATTTTGCGAAGCCAAAATTTTGCAAAATCATTGGGCATGGAGAGTACCCTCCTGAAAACTCTTACGAGCAGACGCCCTTGGCTCTCAGTTACAAATCCTTATGTGCTGCCTATGAGAAATAAAGATTCCTCATTTCTGTCAATGGATGGACTAACCCACTTTTCCCCTTATTCATTGAGTAGGTAGACAAACAAACTCCCTAAGGTGACTCCACAACTGTATGCTTTCCTTCCCATCAGAACAATCTCCTACACCATCTCTAATCCAAGTATACGTCCAACAAATCCAGAAGACATCTCATGCCAAATCAAGCTTCTGCACACCACACATCACCCCATAAATTCCTCCAACTACTTTCTTACCTTGAACCTACAATGCTCTTCCCAAATGCATCACACACTGACATTAGCTTCCATACGTAGTTTCCAGAATAATCAAGGTTTTCTACCTCATTCCTCCCCAAACCTCCTTCCCAAGATCAACAAGCTAAGCTTTTGCAGGTTCCTGATGCCTAAACCACCTACCTTATCGACTCCACATATAGAGTTTCGATATCTCATCGAGTCCAAAGGGTCTTTACAATCTTTATGAACAGTCAACTATCCACCACTTGCCATGGGCATTTGGAAAAAATGACTTTAACTAGAATACTTGATAGAACCACCTAATGAGAGTCGGAGGCCACTAAAGGATAAGACATTTTTGAATGATTGTGTTATGCAGCATAAGTCATTTGGCCTTCTCAAAGTATTTATGTATGTATGACACTTTAATTTTGGCGATTGTCCTATATATAGGGCGATTGCCCTATGTATTTATGTATGTATGACACTTCTATTTTGCCGATTGCCCTATATATTTGGCGATGGCCCTATATATTTATGTATGTATGACACTTTTATTGTGTTATGCAGCATAAGCATATGTGTTTGATGAAAACATGCATTAGTTTTGTGCCATGCTCCCGAGGCCTTGTAGATTTGGCAGCTGAGCACATTTGATTGATAGGAATGCTTGTTATGCAATGTAAAACTAAAAAGTCGACAACTATTTTTACACAAAAATATTTTGGGAATATGATAGAGATGATGAGTGTCTTAGGAGTTTAGAGAGGTGGGCGTTTTAGTGGTTTCATGCAACTGTTAGGAGAGGAGTCGAAAAGGAAAACTCTCATAAAGGTAACATTTTGATTTACATGGCTAAGAATGTCTCATATGAAAGCTAGCATGTGAATAGTATGCAGACCAATTGGTCTCTGCTATCAAAAAAAAAGAAAAGGCCAAAAAGAAGAAGCAGGAAAAAAAAGCTTGAGCACACTAGATATCTGATCCTAACGTTCTTTTCCTACAAATCTACAGAGTTTCAGGTTTCAGAGCTTTCTCCAAAGGTTGAAAAATTACATAAAAGATGCCTAGAAAGGTTAGGTGGAGAGATCCACCTAAATCATATAAGAGGCATTCCAGCTTATTTTTGGAGAGATCCACTACTTCAGTTTGATGCAACTCAGAAAATGATTCGGGAATTGTTCCTGTTAAGTTGATTGTTTGGGATGTTCAATATAATGAGTCCTTTCCAGTGGCCCATTTCCCTGTGCATGGGACCACTAAGCTTGTTTGAAGAGAGATCGATTCCCATGATAATAGAGAGAATGAGTCCATTGTATCCATATTCATTGCCCTTATCGAATTAGCCACCTCAACATAATCCCATTCACCATTTTCATATCATCATCCAAGCTTTATTCCGGCTATTCGGGGTTGCCTTCATGAAATACGTGTGGCAAAAGTTCTACACTGTTTGCATGACCACCTTGTGACTAGCCATGGCAGAATTCATTCATCTTTTTCATGTAATGGATATAATAATGGTTTTGATGTGCCACTTACTCAACCGGAGTTATTATTGAAGCAAGGAGCTATGGAGCTCTCTAAATTGTTTCAAGAAAGATCCAAGATGGCAACTGTTGTGGCTAACACAGGTCATGAGGAACATTGCCTCCTAAGTGGTCCCTCAAAGTTGTTCTTTGACAATTTCGAATACCCTAATGTCATGTCCATTAGTTAGACTGGGGGTAACTTTCCTGAGAGGTTGCTGACAAGTCCAAAGTAAAGAAAATGTTTGGCAGATTGGATGGTACCTTTCCTGAGTAGTTGAAGCATAAGCCCGAATCGACGAAATTCCCTTAGGTGCTAATAGAAGAATCGATGATACCCCATAAAGAGTTATGGGATATGTTTAGTTTCGACAGATAGGCAAAGTGAGTGAAGAAATCCATAGGTATCTCCATTAATTTTGATGTCATATCCAAATGACGAATATTAGTTTGAAATACTGGTGCAATGAGTGGCCCCCTTGGCATATTCCCTCACAAATACAAATCCAAATCAACTGATTCTGTCATCCAGTAGTGATGCCTCCTGCCAAAATTTTTTTTTTTGGGTAATTAATGGGAAAGACAGACCCTACTTGTTTGAAGGTATCAGTGGGTGGTGCTGGCAAGAATGGAAACCACAATGTGGTAACTAAGTATAGGGGTGTTTCCACCACGACCCAGCCCCTTCCCTATACCTCCTGCCAATTTAGAGTAAGAGAAAACATGACGATGACCTTAATGAAAACCCAGCTACGGAAAGATTAAAAAATAATCTCTCTCACTCTCAAGTTATGAAGATGACCCTTAATTTATTTATTTTATTTATTTATTTTGTTGAGAAAACATCAAGATACCTTAATGAAAACATGGGTAGCAGACTCAGCATAAAAGAATGATTTATTTGTAAGAGCAGCAAGAAATCACGGCTCTTCTTCAGTCGAAAGAAAGGCTGAATCTTAAACGCCCATCTGCCACGACCTGTATTTACAACGGGTGAAAGAGGAGTACTAGATGGGGCTAGTAAAAGCATGTTTGCTTGGAGAAAGCACTGCACGTTTGCTTAAATAGTTTCCTTTTAGTAAATTAATTTCTTAGGCAATAGATTTCTATGATTTATATTTCTCATACTCTTTCTTCTTATGCTTGGTAATACTGTTCAGATTTAACTGTGAAATTATTTTCTGTCGTTTGGTAATCTGTTTGGAAATCGACCATCTTAGAATTCACCTATTTTTTATATTTAATTGTAATCCCATATATCGTTGAGAAGGCCTTGATACCTATCGAATGAATAGGATATCTTGAAAATTACCTATCAGGACTAACAAATTGGACAGTTCAAATCATTAGATCCAAGTTCTTCTGTCCCTCTCTCTGAAAACATTAAAAACAATTGGATTTTAGCACAATGTTTAAATTTTATTGATCATAGAGCATGAGAGGAACCATTGATGGTGAAATTGAGTGGTTAATTCACCCTGGAGTAAAGAAATCCATCCTGGAGTAACGAACAAGCTTTTAAAATATTGATATTAAATTTTTTTAAAATAAGCTAAATAGATTAACAGGTACATGTCCAAATAATGAAATTCAATTTCATTTTATTTCATTCATGAAAAAGAGAGCTTTCAAAACATCATTGTCTATAAAACCCAACGATATTAACAACTCATGCTTTCTATCATCCCTCTCCAAAACAATGAAAAACTTTCGATTTCTGAGTCAAGAGGAGAGAGAGAGAGCGAGAGAGATCCTCATGTGCCAATTTCATAGTCAACTTCTTCCATCTTGCTCTCCTCATAGCTATCCTCCTCAAGCGGAGGTATATTGTTTGCTGCCTCATCTTCATTGATGCTCAGACCAAACTTAAGCATCCTATGGACTCTCCTTGCAAAATTGTTGGGGCCGTCCAAGCTGAAAACTGATGTGAGCAATGCAGACTCAAAAGTGGAGCATCACCAAGTCCTTCACCGACTGGTCATTCTTATCAGCCCCCACTCTACTCTCTTCCTCAACTTGTGTTTTGTGAATCCTCATGGATACCGTACTTCAAGTTCTTAGAGAAGGCTTCATAGAACTCGTTCCCTACAATTTCAAATAACACCTCAATGCACTTCTTTACAAGGTTCTTTTCAATAAGTTGAGTATCTTGTTTTGCAGCAACATCTATCCACAGATGTTAAGGGCAAGTCATCAGAATTCCCTCAACAAATCCCAGGTATCCAGGGATGAGCTCCTCATAGTTTCCATGATAAACACCATGCACACATAGAGCTTGACCACCATTAATAAGAAAGGTACTCATTGCTATGTCAACAGAAATACAGTACATAGATAGGATAGAAAGTGAGAGAAACCCTGATCTCATCAATTTAGCATTCATAGAAACAAAAAGAAAACGGACTAATCAGACTTATGACAAAGAGAAAGAAACTCGGAATGAGTATAGCATTAAAATGATTATCGTTCTATGCTAGTCCTCAATAAAAAAGTCCCATTGTAAACAATTTGCAACATGTTGGAAGAAACTGGGGAAAAAACAAACCAAAATAAAAAGAAAACTGGATTATTCAGAGAAGGATCACAATATGAATGGTAATGAAGTTCATGTGCAACACAATTCTATCCATTTTTCCTAACTAGCCATTGAAATTTCACAAAACACTCTCACGTACTTGCATTCCTCCCCACAAAACACAAAGTTGATCTACTCACCACCAAAACAAGAGCCTGATAATGACAAAAATGAACGAACACCTGCATCGATGATTTTACATAAAATTTTACTTGAAGAGGATGTAGTAATTTTTCACCCATGATTAAGAGTATCATACAACCAGAGAAAAAAAATTAAATAAAAGAAAATAAAATTTCATTTTCTAGTCAGAAAAACTCCCAAGTCAACTTGAATCACCCAATTGTAGAGATTTATAAATGAAAAACTCAGGATATGCCTGAGTTTTTTTGTTATACATAACATTCATTGTCATTTTGTCCATAAATGGCATTTTCTGATGTGGTATCGATGAGGTTAGTCTTGATTACTGCCCTGAAATTCCTATAAACACACTACATAAACTTTTAACTGTTTAACATGGCAAGTCGCCCCAACCTTGGCAGCAACTGAGTCAGCTACCGAGTTCAAGTTTTTGAACTGCAGAAACATTTAATCGCATAGTTATTCCTCCACATTGAGCACCAAAGGTCTTACATATACCCATATCTATTCCAAGGAAAAGTAACAATGTGCCCCCCCTCAACCCACTTCTTAGTTCCCATAAACTTATGGAGCAAAGCGTACCCATCTAGTATCAGTTTACTTCAAGAAGATCCAGTGGCACAGAGCAGATTTTTCAAGGAAGAGATCGCACACAACACACATAATTTGATAAAAGCCAACAATCAGCTAAAGAAATGCACAATAGAGTGCTTGACAAGGAAAAGATTAATCTAGCTTAGTGCTCAATATGTAATCTTTGTTAGCCATCAAATTATTCATTTGATAGAAAAAGCCTCAGTACTCAAATATTAATTGGGTCATAGCTAATCATAAGCGCATTGATAAAGTGAAGAGAATAGACCAGGTATCATATTGAATCCCAATAGAACAACACTACTATGGGGGAGCAAAAAATCGTGTGCATGCCTATAACATTCTTGCATTTATTTTGACCGTACAAAACAGCGACACCAGTATCATAAGAAAAACAAATATCACTTCTCAGAATCTTTCTCTTTGGTGCACTATGACCAGATTGGCAAATTTTCAACAATTATTTTGAACACGTTAATCTATGTGTCCCTCATGCAACATGGCAAAATCTTTCACCTTTTTTTTTTTTTCCTCTCAAGTTTTTATGATATTTTCTTAGGCAAAAATGAAAAATTTGCATCTCCTAGGCAAGAGATGGCCATGAAACATTATATCCTCAAGTGTAACTCATGACATGATGATCGCTCAAAAATTTTAGACCATTCGGCATGTACAAGATCCAGTTCATTGCCTCAATGTACAACGTACCCACTTATTTCAGGACCTATTTTCATCAAGATCTCTACAAAAGATATGACTACTCAGCTAAACATTTTACAGTTAGATCCAACAAAGTCAATGAACTTGGGCCCCAAAAAAGAAAAGCACTGGTAAATGAAAAAAATGTGCTGCCAACATCAAGTAACACATGTTGGAATGACGATGATATTAAATGACATGCTGTATCATAAGAATGTCCTCCATTGTCTTGCTTCTGGATATCATCAGTCGTCATGTACATGTTCAGTAGCAGTGTATCTACTATTAAAATGAAAATCCAAAGAGAGCTTATGAGCTCCAAAATTATGCACATGTTGCATGTGACTCAAAACAAGTGAAACAAAGTTTCTAGTTTACTTCTGACATTCCTGAACACAACACAAGGTTTGTAGTGCAAATGCAACTAAAGTACATCACAGAATAATTCAAAATTTTCAGAAATGGAGGAAACGGAATCCAAGTTGCATGCCCTAAAAAAAAAGTAATGCATTTCTAGAGAACTTGACAATACCAAAGCCAGGATACAAATGTAGGAAAGAAATTCCTACACAAATAAAAAGGTAATCAATGAACTTACCATGTACATTGATCTCCTGCCGCATATTAGCCAGAAATTATATACAGTAATATTTCAAGAGCTGCAGACAGATCAAAATTAAAATGACGATTCACAAATGACAAAATGCAATTCTGTCAGCCAATGTAAAGAACCAATCTTCAAAAAATTCAGAAGCAAACCAACTATTAGCTCTACCCAGAGCTAAATTCGAATTGAGGTCACAAATACCTATAGATTGATTAGGAGGCATGACAATTGATAGTGACAAGTCCCTCTTTTGGTTAACAAAACCATCCATTATCATGCTCATGGCCATCAAGAGCCATATAATAGTTTTTCAACCAGGTTCGCTAAGAAAGTTGGTCTCCAGTGGCTAATGCCTACTTGACACTATTGACCAGGAAGCCACTCTCAATAAACTAATTTATGGACTCACATTTAGTATTGAGGAGTAATATTTTGAAAATCATATTCTCATTATGACATTATTTGAAAAAATGGCAAGGTAGAGATAGTTACCCCTAGCTGATTAGGAAACAAACCAAGTCCGCAATGCTAGGATAAAACAAGACAATTAAGAGGGAGCTCTAGCAGCTGAGTAAGGTATTTGAGACAGTAAAGTTGATGAATCAATTTCAAGAAGAGACTTTTTATTAAAAGGTCCTTAAAACAGCGCTTAAGAGAAGACGGACACTCTTATGCAACTATAGCATGTGAACAGGATTACCTTTTGAAACAGTTGAGAGGTGTAACTCTAATTATGGTCTATGCCCCAGCAGGTGGATCCTGAAATGTAGGGCATGAGAATTGAGTCATAAGCTCTTACTAAGCAGATGCTTGGCAACTCCCTGATAAGCACACCACAGACCAGATTCACAGCATTCAGAACCGAAGGCTTTGCATTAATGCAAATGGGGATGATTGGGACAGGCAGACAGCCTAGTTCGGAAATCTTGATTTATGTTCACTAAACATGACAAAGAGGCTACTCACGTGAGGTGATCAATGGGATTTTTCTAGGCTGAACTGCAAGTGTATGCAACATGTACAGGATGTTAGGTATTGATTTGGTCGGTGGAACGGTTTTTGATTCCTATTCTGCGTATGTTTTTTGTTTCTTGCCTCGCTAGATTATTTCGTTTTGTAATTCTGTTCTTCAGTGTGAAGCACAAATCAGGAATGCCCAAAAATACAAACTTTATACTAATCAACAGAACTACAAAACCAAATAATCTAGTAAGACAATAAACAAGAAACATAGGCAGAAAAGAACCAGAAACCACCCAAACCATTTCGCAAAGCACATCCAAAAGTCTCTAAACGTTGCATAACTTGCAAACCACAAATATTATAACAAGATAGTACCAAAGTCCTTAGCTATTGCATAAACTTGTATCACAAATATTATAGAAAAAAAAATCCTAAAATTTTTAAGGTGATAAAATCACAATTAATCCAACGTACAGTAATGTTGTCAACAGTCATACACAAATCGCCTTCTTTTTTAGTTCCTTTTCTTAAAAAAAGGAAATGTCATAAATGGAGGCTTCAAATCAGTATATATGCACATGAGCTCCCAAAGGAAGGAACAAAAGCACATATTTCATTAACTTTGAAAACACCCATGACCAGAATTACAATTGGATTTTAAATCTGCACTTATTGCCAATTATGGGGGAATTGGCATAGCAATCAGACCACAAGGTTGATTAGCATGCAAAACATACAATCTAACAATCAAAGTTCTCAAAATTAGTACTTCGTTTCGGCAAACCACACATCAGTTTCAGATGACATCAAGCTTCGATTCCACGGAGACAGCTTTCAAGGGAATGCACACCTTGCTTCCCCAAAACAAACCCACAAACTAAGATAAGAAGCATAACCTGGAATGATCCGAAAGGATTGAGACCCACCATCAACTCGTGGTCAACACCCTGGCACCCACCCTATCAAGCTTATGAACACTAGCATTGGCCCTCAGCTTCCCGCCCTTCAAGAAGGCCTCCACCATGGCCCGTCCAATCTCCTGGCCCCTCTCCTCGAAATCCGTCACCGCAACTGCCGTAGGCCCAGCTCCACTGATGGTGCAACCGTATGCCCCTGCCTCCACTGCTGCCTCCTTGACCTCTGCCATCCCTGGAATCAGGCCCTTCCTCCTTGGCTCCACTAAAGTGTCAGAAGACATCGCTAGCCCCAAAACCCTGGCATCCCCCTGCAGGACCCCAGCCACAAGCGCCCCTGCCTGGCTACAATTGGCCACGTGATCCTTCATCGTAATCTCGTCAGGCAAAGCGGCACGCATCTTCTTTGTCGGGGCTTCAAATTCAGGGGCTGCCAACACAAAGAAGAGGTCCTTGTCAGCTGGGAAGGGGAGGGAGATCAGGGTTAGCGGTGCGTAAGTCTGCACCAAGACGAAACCACCCACGAGAGCGGGAGCGATATTGTCAGCATGGTAGCCGGAGACTGTAGCCTCAGATTCAAGACCAGCGAGTACAAGATCAGAAACTGGGAGACGGTTTCCGAATAGGTGGTTTACAGCCAGGGCACCAGCAGCTGCACTGGCGGCACTCGAGCCGAGGCCACTGCCCAAGGGGAGGCCTTTGTGAAGGGAGAGAGAGAGGCCGCATGAGCGAATACCCAGCATTTTCATGGTTGCAATGGCGGCAATCCCCGCACAATTGAAGTTTGGGTTGAGGCTGAGCTTCTTCTTGGGATCCCCATGAATGGAAGTGATTGCAAGGCGACCAGGGGGAGTTTCCGGATCGATTTTAAGGGTGACGCTGTCACCCATCCCATCAACCGCGCAGCCGAGGAAGTCAAAGCCGGGGCCCAAGTTCGCAATAGTGGCAGGGGCAAAGGCGGTCACCTCGGCAAAGGCGGGTTCAGGATCGGATTCTGTCTCTATGGAACTTTGGTGGATGACACGTTGTTGGGGTGCCGAGAAGGCAGTTAGCGTTAGGGTTTTAGGAAGACGTAAAAATGGAGGGAAAGAGAGGCCTGGAAGAGAAACTGGATCAGATTTTGAGGAAAGGGATTCTGTTGGGAAGGAGAAGGCAGTGGGGAGGCTGCAGAGGCTCATCTCGGCTCCGAGAGGGGGATGGTTCGGCTCGGCTCAATCACTGTAATAAGGAAATGGTTAGAGAGAGTAAGGGCTTGTTTGGTTCATGCGTAACAGTCTGCATATGTGTGAAATAGTTTTCATATGTAAGCAGTTCCCTGTGCAAAAGTTTTCAATCCTGTTTTTTCCCATGTTTGTTTCACATTTCTGGAATTCAGGTGTACCCAGTTTCTTATGTTTGGTAAACCATTGGTAACTTGTCTCCTAGAATCTGGATCAATACTTATTTTTTTTAACCATTCGATTACTATATAGTTTATTTGATATCGACGTCCATTCCATTAAGATGATCTTTTAAAAACTTTCAATCTATATTACGTTAAAAAAAATGGATAGTTTCGATCATAAGGTTGGTTCACTTTATTAAATTATACAAGCATCAAGCCTTGGTTAACTAATCCGCACATTTTTTTTTGTTTGATCTCTCTATCTTGTAAGATTAATGAAAAAATATTTGTAGTACAAAATTTATCAATAGTTTTTTTCGTTCCAATGCATGAATACATCTTTAACGCATGATGTTGATATCCAATCTCAAAATGCATAACAGAGGTACAAGTACGATAAAAAAGAATGAAGAACGCACTACCATCACAACTACTACATCCTAAACCCTATTTATATCGTTCCCACATTGCATTAGCAATTTTGTCGCAGAACTTAACGTTATGGATTCATTTGACATGAAAATCCAATCGGGCAGGCTACCAAACTTGCGAGGGTTTTGGTCCAATCAAACTGGTGCAACGGCACTTTAAGGCCACATTCATTTTGCAACAAGGAAACAACCAAGACAATTTTTTTAAAAATATTTAATGATTAATGTTTTCTATACAGGTATTGAACATAAAGGTGATTGTATAAAATATCTATATATATTTTGGATGGTTATGCAAAAAGAATAAAAAATTTACTTAAAAGAACTCTCCCCATGAAATTGTTTTTGAGTTTTTCAACTATAATTTCACTTTCCTTTCATTGAAAAAATCCATTTAACTCCCACAAGAAATTATATATAATTCTAACAGCTAACAAGGTATCTAGTCAAAGACTAAACACATGTAGCTTATGAACATCTAATAACACAAAAAATCAGCATTAAATTAAATAAAGAAGGTAGACCCTCCTTTTCTTGTGCCCTTAGATTTTCTCAGTAATTATCTTACATAGAAAATACCAGAAAAAGAAAAAAAATGAATGTGAAAAGAAAAAAATTATTTCAAGAATTTAGATAGATTCTAAAAATTAAAATCCAGCATTGCATAACTAAGTTTATGCCCTTCAAATAAGCATTAACAAATAAAGAAATGAAAACAGGGCATCAATATCCAACAAAGCAACACAACTATTTCACTATTAATGACATAAAAAAAGGGAAAAACTTGCCACATAAAATTATCATCATCAAAAGTTGATGAAATGGAAATTCAGTCAGAAGAATCAGACTTACACAAAGAGTCATTGAAGAGGACAATTTTAATAATTGAATTTGTTAGTCTTCAACACAAGAGGGAGATAATCTAGTCAACTAATTGCACTTCTATTCACATATTCTCCACGGATTTGGTTTGCAGCATAATGATGTTTTGATCATGGAAGGAGTATTCCTCTTTGTGAGATATTATAAATATTACTATATTCATGTGTGTGCATATTTGCGCATATGAAATTATAAACATGCTGTTAATTTGGACATCCTAATATGAGATTATTTTAGCACATCTGCAGGGGTTCATAGCCAAAGTTAGTGCAGATTCTGCAAAAGTCTATGATGAGACTTATTTACATATGGATGACTCGAGGATAGCACCATTAAAGCGGATAACAACATTCCCCACAGTTTAGATGAAAGCATAATGAAAGGAAAACCCAAACTTTCCGTAAGGCTTGTTCATGATGATGAACAAGCCCCACTGTAAAACTCACAAAGCGGCTCTATACAACGTTCCCCACAGTTTAGATGAAAGCATAATGAAAGGGAAACCCAAACTTGCCACAAGGCTTGTTCATGATGATGAACAAGCCCCACTGTAAAAATCACAAAATGGGTTTTATACAACAGAAAAAACCAGCAAGAAATAAATAAATAAATAAAACAGAAAATACCAAAAAAAAAAAAAAAAACCATACGCAAATTGTGCTTCTATAATCAATAAAATAAGCCAAAAATAAAAAAATCAACAAATTTCCATAGGGAAATCATAGAAAAAATTATTTCATTGATAATTAAAAAATCAGAACCTCTAAAGGGGAAGATCCAGGAAAATCACAAGAATAAAACCCATACCCATGTTGAAGAAGTTCAAGAAGATGAGGTATTTTGTATGGGGGTTAGGGAAACCCTAGGTTGTTTGGTGAAGAATCTTTACACTGAAGAAAAACTAGAAAAAAAAAACAAAAGAAAACCAGCCAAAAAAAAAACTTACCTTGTTGAAGGAGATGAAAACTTGCAAATGGATCCTCACTTGAAGAAAATGAAGCTTGCAACTGAATCCCTGAAGGATCTGAGGTTCAGAGGCACAAACTCGTTGGATGACAATGCAGTGAGAGAAAGAGAGAATCTTTCGGGCACAGAGCAGAGAGAGCACAGGAGAGAGTTCAGAGATGTTAAATCTTATTTGGGTGCGGTTTGTATAGAGCCTAGGTTCCAAACAATCAAACTAGAGCCTACCTTCAAATAGTTTCGAGAAATGAAAATATTTGTCATAGCCTTAAAACATATTTTTATATTTATTTATAAAATTTAAAGTTTCAAAAATTTGATAATTTTTAAAATTGACGGTCCAAAAATACATTACAAAATATATTATTTCCAAAACTTATGATCTATTTTTTTCTTATGCCCATGCATATTGATATCAAGATGATCAATTTGAAGATATTTGGTCATCAAAACAATCTCTTCCCGTCAAATTTTTGAGGTAGGCTCAAATTTGATTGTTTAGAGCCTTATTTGTATAGAGCGTGGGTATAGTTTGTGTAGAGCTGAGGCTCTAAACAATAAAAATAAAACCTACCTTCAAATAGTATCGAAAAATGTAGTTTCAATACTATAAATCTTTGTGATTGCTTTAAAATATATTTTCATCTTTAATCATAAAATTTAAAGCTTAAAGAATAGTACAGATCGAACAGATTTATAAATTGAAAATCTAAAAAATTAATAGTAAAAAAATGCGTTACAAGCTGCACTATTTTCAAAACTTGAAATCCATTTTTTTTCTCATGTCTATGCATCTTGATATAGAGATGATCAGTTTGAAGATATTTGGGCATAAAAACAATATCTTCTAGTGAAGTTTTTGAGATGGGCTCCAATTTGATTGTTTGGAGCCTCTACATAAACTTTTTCCATTTTATTTTTTTCAAAACAAACATTCTTTTTACTATCTTCTTTTCCTTTCTGCAGGATCACTTTTCTTAAAATGGTACTTATGGTCCACAAATGCTTGTTGGTTAAATCTTTCATTTCTTTTGAGGGGCGACGTCGCGCCATCTTTCTCGATCCCGTTTCTATGCGGCCTTTATATGTAGAAATACAGGTTTATAAAATAAATTTATTTTTGAGATGGATTTTTTAACTTAATTTTTATGAACATGTAACCTCTAGCATGGAGGTCATGAATATGAAAAAATCAGTAAATTTTGAAAACTAATAATTCTGATAAAAAAATATTTAGATAGTTAATTTTCATTGTTTTTAGATAGAACTCCTACTTGCATCTATCTTTAAAATGGATGATTTACATATTTTTGAGCATCTATATTTTTGGAGGGCATATTCATGCGGTCCAACTCGCATGAAACAATTTTTTTTAATTAATTTATTACCATTGATTTTTGACACATGGGTGTGATGTATTAATACCGTCAGCACTCATGTGTCACATGCCATTATAAATCCTTTTTCCTCATAGAACGAGGTTGATTAGCCTTTAAAAACTTTTCAGAGAAAAAGGAAAGCAAAAACCAGGGGCTCTTTTTAATGGGTGCAGTTGGCATACGGATGCACCCGTAGAGAGGTAAGGTGCGCCTTCAAATTTTATCATGGTATATAATTTTGATGTAAAATGTTCTTAGGATTTTCAAAATCTATTTTTATGTCTAGTTATAAAATTTTAAATTTTAAAAATAGTTAAAATAAAATAGATCTATAAACATATGAAATTCTTGAAAATGGATAGTGTAGATAATATATTGTAGAATGCACTATTTTTGAGACTTACGATCTTTTTATTTTTCATGCTCATACATCTCCATGTCGAAATGATCAATCAAAAGGTTTTTCAACATTAAAACTACCTTTTCATGGATTTTTGAAATGCATCCGTAGCTCTACATTATAAGGTTACAACCTTATATAAACTTTTTCTCTTTTTAATACTCTCTCTTTCTCTCTAAGTTCTTTAGTTTCCCAGGTACCTACATTGATGAAAATCTTATGAAAACATGTTGAATGTCATGAGGACTGGTGCTCCATCGTTGAGTTTTTACTGAGCTCTGCCTTTAATACAGGGTTGCTCACTGATTGAGACGGTTGTACGGGTTTTGTAAAGCATACGTATTTATAGAGCAGTTGGTCGTAGTTGCTGTGGCATTCATGGAGATAGTTAGAAATATATTAATATTATTTTGATATAATTTTAAGCGAATCTTTGAACGTTATACTCAGATCTAACTGTATCTTGAGAGTGCTCTTATTGGTACTTTTTCATCTCGATTTTTGTAGAGTCAGAGGTATCAAACACTTCGAAGAAAGTGTGTTGCTCGCATGTCCCTAGATCTTGGACCTATGTTTTTACTATGTATAACCTCCAAAACCTACTTCAATTCTTATGGGAATTCGATTGGTACTAAGAATGTTTTTATTGTCAAATATAATTTTTGAAACTTGTTCTAATTCCTATATGAATTCGATTGGTACTACGAGTGTTTTGATATTCTTTTGATACTATTCCTATATAAAGGGCGATACAGCTAAATTTTCAAAAATAGGGTGACAATCAATAATGTATAAAAACCAATGTTTAAAAAAACGCTGAGTCGAACCGGACTCGCCCGGTTCGACTCAGAAATCGCCATGGACGGATTGAATTGGCGAAAAAAACGGGAATCGTCCGGTTCTAGAGAGAACCGGACGATTCTGTACAGTGACTCGCCGATTCACTGTACGAAATCGGGCGACTCCGTACAGTGACTCGACGAGTCCCGTACGGATTTTTTTTTTTTTGTTGTTGTAATCCATGATAGATTTTTTTGTAATACTTGATCAATTTTTTTGTAATCCATGATCGAATTGTTTTTTTTTTTTTGTAATCCATGATCGAATTTTTTGTAACCCATGATAGAATTTTTTGTAATCCATGATCGAATTTTTTGTTTTTTTTGTTTTTTTTTGTAACCCATGATAGAATTTTTTGTAATCCATGATCGAATGTTTTGTGATACATGATCAAAATGTTTGTTTTTTTTTTGTAATCCATGATCGAAATGTTTGTTTTTTTTTTGTAATCCATGATCGAATGTTTTGTTTTTTGCTTTTTTTGTAACCCATGATAGAGTTTTTGTAATCCATGATTGAATTTTTTGTAATCCATGATCGAATTGTTTTTTTCTTTTTTTGTAATCCACGATTGAATTTTTTGTTTTTTTTTCTTTGTTTTTTTTTGTAATCCATGATCGAATTTTATGTAATCCATGATCGAATTTTATGTAATCCATTATCGAATTTTATGTAATCCATGATCAAATTTTATGTAATCCATGATCGAATTTTTTGTAATCCATGATTGAATTTTTTGAAAATTTGTGATTTTTTTTTTAAATCCATGATCGAATTTTTTTTTGTAATCCATGATAGAATTTTTTAAAAATTTGTGATTTTTTTTTTTTAATCCATGATCGAATTTTTTTTTGTAATCCATGATAGAATATTTTGAAAATTTTTGATTTTTTTTTTTTTTAATCCATGATTGATTTTTTTGAAAATTTGTTATTTTTTTTTTAATCCATATTATTCAAAGAGAAAATGAAAGAGATGATGATTCTGAGGCCACCCTATCCCAGCCATATTATTCACATATCGAGTCCCAACGGCAACAGTGTAGGGATGAGCACGACAGTGTAGGTGAGCATGAAGAATGGACAAGCTTCGGGGATTTTGGATTGAGAACACAACAAAACACTAACACTAAGGAATTTGGGAATAGTCAGACGCCTGCTAATATCGATGATTCGGTTTTAGATCGAATCAATGAATTGTCAAATGAATTCAATCAATGAAACCAATGTGACCAAGAAGAACAACAACGTCATCTATTATTTTATTTTTAGATCGTATGTTACTAATTTTATGCTTTATTGTAGTCTATGTATGTTGATATACTTATTCCATGATAATTATATGTTCATCCTTTTGTGTGATGTAAATTAAATGCTGAATGGCGGTTCATGCAGGGAAAGAACATATCAATATTCGCATATTCATTCAAAAACATGAAAATTCTTAATGGAGTACCCTCATTTCTTATTGAATTCCTAAAAAACAATATTTATAATGAATTTTAATAATTTTCTCGGATTTTTTTTAAGCTTTATTCTGACCGATTCACCAGATTCCCGATCCGGATTGCCGATTCGCCGATCCGGCTCGATTTTTTAAAAGCCCGATCCGGGTCACCGATCCGTTTTTTAAACCATTGATAAAAACTAACAAGAGAAAATCTAGGTTCCCCTATGTGGCAACAAGACGGAACTGGGCCAATCCATTCTTGGATCTAGTGCGGCCTTTGTCCTTACAAGCTAGAATGAAGCCACGGCTCGGCTGGGCAAAACACAAATGTAGAAGAATAAAATGGTCACAATAAAAAAGAAAAAGAGGGGTCAATCCGGGCCGGAATTGACCATTGGGCCATTTGTGACCCAATAGTGTGTCAAGAGGTTGGGTCGGGTCGGGTCTGGGTTGGCCAGAACCCTGACTTGACTGAAAAAAGGGTCCCACATGGATCCAAACTTGTCTCGAGTCACTTGGACCTAGACCCAAGCAAGGTTCAAGTGATTTTATCATTATACTCAACAAATTTTATACCCTTGTTATCATTATACTCAACAAAATTTGGATACTTTTATAATCTTGTTTTGTACGTGGATCATTTTTTTAATAAGGATATTTTTAGTCATTAGAAGGGGCGTGATGTCATTCACATAGGTGTGTTGTCATCTTTATAGGTGAGACATCACCACATAGAGCACACTAGTTGCGTTTAATGCTCAATGTGGGTAATGTCACACCTAGTGTATATGACATCACACCTATCCTAATGACAAAAAATACACTTACAAAAAAAAACTCTATGTATAAAACAAATGCATAAGTGTCCAAATTTTGTAGAGTACAATGATAAATTACTTCATAGTATAACCTAGGTTTTAAACAATAAAATTGGAGCCTACCTACAAATAGTGTGGAGAAATGTGGTATTAATACTGAAAATCATTGTGATAGTCTTAAAATATATTTTCATCTTTATTCATAAAGTTTAAAACTTCAAAAATAGTATAGATCAACAGATATATGAAAAATTGAAAATTGATGGTCCAAAAATACGTTACAAAATACACTATTTCCAAAACTTGAAATCCATTTATTTCTCATGTCCATGCATTTGATGTTGAAATGATCAATTTGAAGATATTTAGACATCAAAACAACATCTTCTAATGAAATTTTTGAGGCAGGCTCTAATTTGATTGTTTAGAGCCTTGGCTCTATATAAACTTTTTCCATATATATATATATATATATATATATTATGGAAAAAATTTATATAAGAGTAAGACTCTAAACAATCAAATTAGGGCTCCCCTAAAAACTTTGAGTCGAAGAGGTTTTTTTGATGCCCAAAAATCCTCAAATTGATCATCTCAACTTCAAGATGCATGGACATGAGAAAAAATGGATTTCAAGTCTTGGAAATAGTGCATCTTTTAATGCATTTTTGGACCATTAATTTTCAATTTTCTGCTGTTCATAAATCTGCTTGACTTATACTCTTTTTCAAGCTTTAAATTTTATAATTAGAGATAAAAATAAATTTTCAGGCACCCATAAAGATTTATGGTCTTGAAACATCTTTGGACATATGAAGGTGCATCTTACTTTGATTGTTTAGAGCCTCGACCTTATATAAACCACACCTTTTACTATATATATATATATATATATATATATATATATATATATATATATATATATATATATGTGTGTGTGTGTGTTAAATGACTGTGGCTGTCGTGGAATTTGAGTGGTGATGAGGAATGAGCGTGATTATGAGGTGTTTTGAAGTGCTTTAATTTAGTTGTAGTTATTTTTGTCTTAAAAGGACAATTATTGGGCAATGAGGAATTTGTTTTTTTGTTGTTAATAATACAGATTCCCATCGTAGGGTATTTCACTTTACATTCATCATTCGTGATGTTGTTTTTTGGTCAGTTATCATTTAAGATTTTTCAATTTGTTATAAAGAGAAAAGCATTTGTAAATTGAATTTAAATGGCTTAGTTATTTTCAAAGTGTCAAGACCATTAACCTTAAATGATTTAATTAATTTTTGATTAACTATAAAGTTACCAAATTTGATAACGACATGAGGAATAAGAAGCAAACTTTCAAAGGACTCACCTTTTAAAAATTCGAAGGATTTCACACATAAAAATATTTGATGTGAAGAAGCACCTTTTCAAAATTCTAAGGATTTCACACAAAAATATTTGATGTGAAAGAAGCAAAAGCTCAGTGTGCTGCCAGTGCAAATCTATAATCCAAACAGGGCATAAACCGTTATAATCTAATGCAAGCGGCTTCCCCAGCTTCCTGACCTTAAGAACATGTATTGGAGCAGTCACATTGAAAACTTCGGACATGAGCGGTTGCTCTTCAACTGTCGCGTGTTAACATTCGACTGCTGAGGGAGTTGTTTCCCATTTTAGATTAGATATGTATTATTGTATACATGGTTCGAGAAAACATTAAAATGTCCGATATGGCAACTGATTTAACTGAATCAGATGTTGCGCATTTTGATATATAGCTAGCGATATGGGACAGAGTAACCTGTAGAGTCGACATTGCTGCGATGGTCAAATAACGGTGATTTTGAGGTTTATATTTGTCACTATATATCGGTGTGATGACTGATATATCCCTTTTCTTAAATCTAAAAAATGTGGGTGCTGTAAACCCCGTTATATACTTTTTTTAAATATATTAATGAATAAAAAAATAGTACCACCATTATCTCCATTACAAAGTCCATTATATTTGTTATTTTCCTAAGGCCCGTTAAATTATTATATTTTCTTTCTGATATAATGGCCGGTATTTAAATATTTTCTTAGGCCATGCAGCTCCCAACATTTATACATTAAACCTTGCATGAAGAGTTTGTAGTTAATGAGTGCAATGTAGGTTAACAGCCATCTGATGTCAACTACAAATGGTTGCGATTTGTCATTCCTCTGTTCAAAGTCCTTCAAGCTCAGCATCAAACAGAAGGGGTGGTTTGAAGTTTCATGCAGAACCTTTACCGCGCAAATTTAGTACATTTCCATCCATAGAAGTCTTTTATGCTCATGCAAGTTTTGGATTGAGAGAGAGAGAACAATTGTTTTATTAACAATAACCGATGACTGGCATATGAGTTGAGAGAGATGGGGTGTGTGTGTGCACGTACGTGTTAGACTTTCAGTATTGTTGTGAACCGAGCAAGGCTCTTAACATGAAAGAGCCGCCGGAATAGTCACTAAAAAGAAGGGATGTGCAAGCCAAATACACAATTGTTTGATTATGATTGGTTGTTAGGGGGTACATGGGGATAAAAGTGGCACGGGATAATATTAGGGATAAGAGTTTGGGTTGGAACTTGGAACAAGCTAATGCTGCAGGAAGAAAAGTTCATTTTCTTTCAAGGGTAAAAATTGGAGAAGAGAATTGGGAGCTTCTGGGTTTCCATTGATTTAGTGCCATGCTCACAGGGCCTTGTGCTCTGGAAGCTGAGCACATTCAATTGCTAGGGGTGCTTGTTGTTTCCCAAAGCATTAAGGAAAACTCTCATCAGGATACCATCTGGACTCACAAGGCTAAAGAAAATCTCTCATATATTGGCTATGTGATTCATATGCAACTTTCATTTGTCTGCAACTGTTTCTATAAAATGTCTTCTTCTAGTTATTATGAGGATTGTTTAGTTACTCAATTTCGTCAAACAATTTGTTTGTTTCTAATTCTCATCTTTTCAGGCATGGAATGCAAATAACCTTGTTTTAGTGACAAACAAGAAAGGCAACATAAATTTTACTTGAGGGCGACTGCCATACATGATATCAACATTATCATTTGAGCCTTATCCCAACTATCTGGGGTCAGCTACTACCATAGATGATATATACATAAATATAGTGATCAAGGTTTTGGCAAAAGATTGAATGTTCCTTTAGGTATTGGATAACATTTCCATAGCAAGTGATGAATAACTTCATCCATTGCTTCGAAACACATAATCCCCCACTTCTTATTTAGGAAAACAAATGCAAGAGCTCCCCAGAAACCAACTGTAAAGCCCACTGCAATTAAACCATAGAGCACAAGTTTGTTCCCCTCCCATCCAGATTTTGCATCTTCATTGTCCTCATCTCCCTGAGGCATACTTGATACCTGATCATAGCATGCTTTCCCAGCGAAGCCACATAGTTTTGGGTTTCCAACATAGGAGCTTTCTCCAAAGGTTGATAGATGGCCATCAGTGGGTACCCTCCCTTCTATATCATTATCTGCGATAGAAAAGATGCCCAAAAATGTGAGCAGGCTTAATGAAGGAGGTAATCTACCTGTGAGCTTATTTTGAGAGAGATCCAATGCTTCGATATCCTGCAACTGAGAAAATGAGTTGGGAATGATGCCCGTGAGGTGATTATTTGAGATGTTCAATACAATGAGTCCTTTCAAGAGGCCCATTTCCATGGGTATGGAGCCACTGATTTGGTTCGAAGAAAGATCGATTCCTGTCAAAAGAGAGAGAATGAGTCCACTATATCCATATTCGTTGCCCTTGTCGAAATAAACCACCTCAACATAATTCCATTCGCCATTTTCAATTGGTAAATACGTTATTGTGGCTGATGTGCCATTTACCCAAGCAGAGTTATTGTTGAAGCAAGGAGGTATGGCGCCCTGCAAATTGTTTAGAGAAAGATCCAAAATGGCCAACTGTTGTAGCTCACACAACTCATGAGGAATGTTTCCTTCAAACTGGTTTTCTTTGAAGATCAGCACTTGCAAATTTGGTAGCTTCCCTATCTCTCTTGGGATTACCCCAGACAGATAATTATATCCAATGTTTAATACTGTCAAAGTGGGACTGTAAAGAAGTAAATTCTCTGGTACTGTTCCATGGAATGCATTGTGATCCAAATGTAAAGATTGTAGGTTTGGTAGATAGAAGTTCTGTGATAGCAGGGGTCCCTCTAAGTTGTTCCTAGACAACTTCAAATACCATATGGCTCTTCCACTAGTTAGATTTGTAGGTAAAGTTCCTGATAGATTGTTGTTTGACAAGTCTAAAGTTAATAACTTGTTGGAAAGGTTCAACGGTAATTTCCCGGACAGTTGGTTGAAAGATAAATCCAAACCAACCAAGGTGCCTGAACTGCCTATGGAAGAATCGATGCTACCCCGTAGGAAGTTGTGGGAGATGTTTAGGTTCGACAGACTGGGAAGATGAGCAAAGAAATCCTTTGGTATTTCTCCACTAATGTTGTTGATAGACAAATCCAAACGGGTAAGATTGGGTTGAACTATTGGTGAAGAAATTGATCCCCAGAGCATGTTCCCTCGCAAATAGCAATTCTCATTAACAGATTCGATCAGCCAAGTCGGAACAATTCCTGCCAATTTAGAGTACGAAAAATCTATGGTTTCTAGAATCCGTTGAGTGGAAAGGAACCCATCCACACTAAGGTTGAATTTACTCATGTCACAAAATGATAGTCGGAGTTCAGAAAGCTGGAAAGATGGGATGACATTCGTATCCAGGATGACCAACCTGGTATTTAGAGAAAGGTCCACATATCGAAGTTTAGAGAGATGTACAATAGTGGAAAATGAGAAGTTATTTGACAGGGAATTATTAGAGAGATACAATTCCGCCAAATTTTGAAGCTTACCAAGTTCTCTTGGGATGGGTCCTGAAAGGCGATTGCCACTGAGAGCCAGAACAGTAAGAGATGACCAATTACCGAAGGTTCGAGGTATGCTCCCTTGAAGTTGATTATTACTTAGATAAAGACCTTCAAGTGACAGCAAGCTACTCAAGAATGGCGGGATACTTCCTCTGAATTGATTACCCCTTAGATCGAGCACCCGAAGGTGAGAAAGGTTGCCCAAAGAAGAAGGTATGCTTCCACTGAGTCTATTTGTACCCAAGTCAAGGACTTGAAGGGAGGATAGCAAACCTATCTCCATCGGTAGTACACCTTCGAATGAATTCGCTCTTAAAACCAACCGTTGCAGGTTCCTCAGTCTCGAAAGCTCTGCCACAACAAGAACAGCTATGAGAAACCACTAGAATTATTTGAATTGAGGTTCATCCCAAGAAGGAAAAAAGAGAATTATGACAGATAAAAAAAGTTCTTACCTTTGATGGGCAATAAGCCTCCCATACTATTAGATACCAGACTAAGGGACCTTAATTGTTCTAGCCCAACAAAAAGAGTAGCATTCAGGTATCCTCCCCTTATCCCCTCTTCTTGAACAAAATCTAAGTTCAAAACAACAACATGAGATGTACGATTTTCGCACTCAACGCCAACCCAACTACAACAATATTGTCCTTGCCATGAACCCATGATATACATCGACGCCTTCGAGGTCTGATTGGGGTGAATGAAGAAGGCTTTGATGTCTAAAAGAATTTCTCTCTCTCTCTCTAGACATGAAGATGACCTTCGTAGGAACATGCAGAGTACGATCAGTATAAACATAAGGCATTTCCTGCAAGAGAAGCAAATCACCATGGCTATTTTTTTCTGGCTCCAAGTAAGATCAGTTTCTGAACCTGAAACTGTCAAAGGCTGTTTCACCTATATGTATTTATGATGGCTGATGAAGTGTGTGTCAACAAACCAAAAGGAACAGTGTCACCATTGTAATGTGGAGCTCCTCTGAATAAATTGGAGTAGGACATTGTCTTGCAAAAATCCGGGCTCCATGATTCAATTATTTGATGCAGAAGTATGGACTTTCTCAGAACTTCTTGTTGCGTATTGTATTGCTTTCAATTCACACACAAAGAGAGAGAGGTTTGAAGGAGTCAAGTCAGAGCACAGCAAGTCAAAAATGAGTAGTTGAAGCAATTAACAAATAATTGTGGGACATACTGATCTTGCCTGAAAGGAAATTTCCACCCAATTCTTTCCTGCATGATATAGACTAAGGGAGTGTCATATGGACCATTAAATGGAAATTCTACTATTTTTGTACTATTTCTCCACCTCTTTTTCCTGCCCCATTTGAAAATGCTGCAAAATTGGGCTTAAACAATTGTGTTTAAAATGCCCCATTTGAAAATGCTGCAAAATTGGGCTTAAACAATTGTGTTTAAAACAGCGTTTTAAAAAACGCCGAGTCGAACCGGACTCGCCCGGTTCGACTCGGAAATAGTGAAAAAGGAACCGGATCGCCCGAAAATCGGAAATCGTCCGGTTCTAGAGAGAACCGGACGATTCTGTACAGTGAATCGCGATTCACTGTACGGAATCGGCGAGTCCGAACAGTGAATCGGCGATTCCGTACGGAATTTTTTTTTTTTTTTTTTTTTTTTTTTTTTTTTTTTTTTTTTTTTTTTTTTGGTAATCCATGATAGATTTTTTTTGTAATCCATGATCGAATTTTTTGGTTTTTTGTAACCCATAATAGAATTTTTTGTAATCCATGATCGAAATGTTTGTTTTCTTTTCTTGTAATCCATGATCGATTTTTTTGTTTTTTTTTTTTTTTTTGTAACCCATGATAGAATTTTTTGTAATCCATGATCGAATGTTTTGTAATATATGATCGAAATGTTTGTTTTTTTTTTGTAATCCATGATTGAAATGTTTGTTTGTTTTTTTTTAATCCATGATTGAATTTTTTGTTTTTTGCTTTTTTTGTAACCCATGATAGAGTTTTTTGTAATCCATGATTGAATTTTTTGTAATCCATGATCGAACTATTTTTTTCTTTTTTTGTAATCCACGATTGAATTTTTTGTTTTTTTTGTTTGTTTTTTTTTGTAATCCATGATCGAATTTTATGTAATCCATGATCGAATTTTATGTAATCCATGATTGAATTTTTTGAAAATTTGTGATTTTTTTTGTTTAATCCATGATCGAATTTTTTTTTGTAATCCATGATAGAATTTTTTGAAAATTTGTGATTTTTTTTTTAATCCATGATAGATTTTTTTGAAAATTTGTTTTTTTTTTTTTTTAATCCATATTATTCAAAGAGAAAACGAGAGAGATGATGATTCCGAGGCCACCCTATCCCAACCATATTATTCACATATCGAGTCCCAACAGCAACAGTGTAGGGATGAGCACGAAATACTGTAAATTAAATGCTGAACGGCGGTTCATGCAGGGAAAGAACATATCAATATTTGCATATTCATTCAAAAACATGAAAATTCTTAATGGAGTACCCTCATTTTTTATTGAATTCCTAAAAACCAATATTTATAATGAATTTTAATAATTTTTTCGGATTTTTTTGAAGCTTTATTCTGACCGATTCACCCGATTCCGATCCGGATAGCCGATTCGCCGATCCGGATCGCCGATTCGCCGATCCGGATCGGTTTTTGAAAAGCCTGATCCGGGTCACCGATCCGGTTTTTAAACCATTGGTTTAAAATGTTGGGTTGACTTGGAATGTTTCGTTTGACCTGGGGTTGATGGGTGGGCGTTCCACTTCTCGAATGACTTGGAATCACCCGCTTCCGTCGATTTTCAATTTTTTTTTTTTTCTGATTCCATATTGATTTGTTAATTCAGATCGACAAGTCGGTGATGGATTCAAACTACCCTATCCGTTTTTCCAAATAGAGGCTAAAACAGAAAAAATATTGAGTGAGATGGTACACTTTGTAGAGAGCCTAGGCAAACAATCAAATTGGAGTCTAGTATCGGGAAATGTGGTTTCAATATTGGAAATCTTTATGATAGCTTAAAATACATTTTCATTTTTATTGATAAAGTTTAAAATTTAAAAAATAATGTAGGTTGATAGATCTATGAAAACTTCAAAATCTTGAAAATTATCGGTTAAAAAATACGTTACAAAATACCCTATTTTCAAAACGTGAAATCCATTTTTTTCTCATGTCCATGCATCTTGATGTTGAGATGATCAATATGAGGATAATTGGGCATCAAAATTTCTATTGTAATGTTTGAGGCAGGCTCTGATTTGATTGTTTAGAGACTTAGCTCTATATAAACTTTTCTAAAAGAGGATGTGTTTCCTTGTGTAACATAGAGCAGCGCTATTAGGAATTGAATATTATTACGCGGCAACTCACTTTTAAAATGTGAATTGGATATTATTACGCTGCCTAAACACTCTTTAAACATCTGAATTCTACATTGTTTAACAATAGCTTGATGGCATGGATTACAAAATTAAACATTGATAAAATAAAGTTGGGAAAATATCACCGTACACCATATTTTTAAGTTCCAATCTTCAACAGATCCAAGGTTTCAAAACATATCTTGCGGTGTAAGGGACCAATTTTAATCCACTTTTGTAGCTCAAACAGAATTTCAAAAGATATCATTTTTTCTATTTCTTTCTAAATCCCTTTTCTCTCTTCGTGTTTATCCCCAAGCCTTTTTTTTTTATATTAAAAAAATAGATAGTTTTTCAAAAGATATTTTTTCAATATTTAAAAAATAAGAGGTTCTGAGAGAAACACAGAAAAGAGAGAGAAGAGTTAAAAAAAAAAGAGGTTTAGAGTAAACACGAGAAGAGAGAGAAGGGGCTTAGAAAGAAATAAAAAAAAATGATGTGTTTTGAACTTGCCCATAAACAGATCCGTTATGTGGACTTCCCTAGCCAATGTTTTACCATCGAATGGTAGCATCATAGTCGAAATTGGAGAACTCTATTCAAGAGCCAGGGGTTCCAAGTGACCCTCGCTCATGTTGTCCTCTGTTGTGACCTAATTTTTGATCTCTCTTTGTTGTTTATTTTTCTGTTTATCTGTTTTTACTTTCCTTTAGTTTTGCTATTCTATTTTGTACTGTCTTTCCGGTATTTTATTCTCTCAATGAAGATTTTGTTAATGTTTAAAAAAGAAGAAGAAAAAAAAGTAGATCAATATAGTATACAAAATTGTTTCCCATTATAAAAAATTAGCTCTTTTTGTTTTATGCAACCCTTACATGGACATGCATTTGTGTCAAAATTTGACATAGACACTAGCATTTCGAATGCCTCAAAATTGGCCATTCTGATAGTAACACATCTGTAAATAATTTAAAGAAGCGGGAAGATTAAGATTTTAGATGATATTAACTACATAATGACACTTGAAAAAAAAGTATCTAAATATTATGAAGTACCACACAATGGTCGTGATTTTAGCATGTTGATATGCCAGGAAAATTATGAACACGTAACGCGTTTCTCAGTAGTTGGTTATTTCATGAATTTTTTTTTTCGCTCCAAATGTTTAACGAAATTTCACGGGGACAATGTAAAGTACACAGCAAGTGGGGGACAAAGGCCCCAAGAGAGCGGAAAGGAAATGAAAGAAGATCCAGAAATACATTTCAGTAGAGGCTTCCGTTAGGGTATCAGCATCATAATTTCTCTCTTACGGCATAAATTAAAGAGTTATTTACCTACGGACTTTAAATAAGTTAGTAAAATAAGAGTCGCTCTTTTTATACTCGAAAGTTACAATTAAGGTCGGTCAATACGTCGATTTTTTTTTGATAAATTACCCCTCAATCCAATCGTTTTTTTTTTTGAAGCGATTCTCTTCAAAACTTAACTTTCTGTCCGAGATGCCATCTTGGGATTGCTTTTAAGTTTCTTTTAAAACAAAAAAACTGTATCTCCGGACCACTTTTTTTTTCAAAATTTAAGTTTTGGTCCGAGAATTGCAACCTCGGACCGCAACTTAGGTTTTGAAAAAGAGAAAAGTCCGAGAATTTCATCTTTGGACTTCAACTTAAGTTTTGAAAAAAAAAAGAAGAAGAGGGTTCGAGAATGACATCCTCGGACCGAAAGGTAATTTCGTAAAAAAAAAAGTCGTGTTGATCGACCTTTGATGTAATATTCGCATATAAAGAGAGTATACCATATTTTCCCTACTTATATAGGGTCCGTGCGTAATTAACTCCAATTTAAATAAGGAAAATTTTTATATAAGGTTGCCACCTTAAAATGTAGAATCACATATGCACCTAAAAAATCCATCGAAAAAGGTTTTTTATAATGTTTTCCAAAATTGATCATCTTGACATCAAGATATGTTAATATAAAAATAAAAATAAAAATTATTGAACTTCAAAAATAATACATCTTGCAACACATTATCTAGACCATCCATTTTCAAGATTTTCATATATATATAGGTCTACTTGATTTCAACTATTTTTAAAGTTTAAAATTTTATAATTAGTTATTAAAATAGATTATTAGATAATCCTAAAAAAAATTTACACCAAAATTACTTGTTACGATAAAATTTGGAGTCGAGTTAAATTTTGTGGTGCGCTCTAATTTGATTGTTTAGAGCATCGACTCTAGATAAATTTTTTCCTGTTTTTATTTTATATATCTTATTTTTTAAAAGGGTTATGTTAGAGAACTCATAATATGAATATTTTTTTAATGTACTGAATATTTTTGGATACTCATTGCCCCTTGTTTTATAATACAATTGTTTTGAACATAGGCATTTTCGTCTTTAAGAGGGGTAAGATAGATATTTATGTAAAAAACTAGTGACTTTTTATTAGTACTTATTGTTTTATATAAGTGATGTCATACCTCATGTGCATGATGTCATCTTCCACTATAATTCATAAATGTTTCTCTTTCTATTAAAACATAATTTACACTTTACTCTTGATGAATTATCTAAAATACTCCTAGATAAAAAAAAGTTAGTTAGGAGCATCAAGTGTGAAAAAAATGTTAAGTTCTTTAAAAAAAATACTCATATGCATGAGTACCCTAACACAACCCTTTTTTAAATTCACATGACTTAGTTTTAAACATGAGAATTTTGAAGCCGCATACTTATTTAATTTAAGAGGATTGTATATAATGGGACTATTTACCTTTGATACAAGGAGGTCACAATAACTTACAACCATCTGATGTGAAATCTAATCGTTTGAGTGTGTCACAAAGTTCGACAAAATTTCTTTTGAAGTATGAGCTTAGTCAATACATTAAACGTAGTAATCTAATTTCACATCCAATGGTCAATATAAATTGTGATTACCTTGTACCAAAGATAAAAGGTCTCATGGTATACTTTATGAAAATCCTCGTCCGACAACTCTTTGGGTATCAGAAATCTCCATGATGACTTTAAAATCAATTTCCATTGCCAACCATGAAATTCAAAGCTAAAAAAAAGTACAGATTTTACAGATCCGTGAACGCTCATTTTTAAGGTGAAATGGATGGTCTAGATAATGTGTTATAATATACACTAATTTTAAGGGCTTGAAATCGTAATTCTTTTCACAACCACAATAGTCAAGCCGAGGTGATCGATTTGAAGGTTTTTCGATGCCAGAACTACAATTTTCAATAGCTTTAAGGTGAGGCTTTAACTCATTTTGATCGAAGAGCTGCAACCCTATGAAACTATTTTCTATATATGGTATAGGTATGAATATAATATCTAGGGACTCTAACCTAGAATCTTTCATTCATTCTCCCAAATCTATCATTCATTCTCCTGTAGGTGGTGAGTTGAGTAACTATTTCTTCACAAACAAAAAAAAAAAGCCACCGTAAAAAAAACCAGGCAATAATTCATCACATACGGCCTTAAATGAATTGTACACGTGGGACGTTGCATACTTGCATCTAAGTACCCCTTTCCATGCATATACTAGGTATGGAACTCCTTCATCCGTACATCCACACCAGAGTTTAAAAAATCGCTCAATTGGGTATCAGTGACATCGTTTCGGATCCGCTAATTAAATATGATCAGGCCATTTTTTTTAAAAAAAACACCTTGATGAGGTCATAAATCGAAATAAACGTCATATCGGATCCGCTAATTAAATATGATCAGGCCATTTTTTTTGAAAAAACACCTTGATGAGGACATAAATCTGAATAAATATCATAAATTTAAACACTTCACCAAGTCCATTATAGAAGTTCGACATTACCTTTAAACACTTCACCAAGTCCATTATAGAAATTCGACATTACCGCGGCTTAGTGCGATATGCCTCATACTCCTCATGGCACGCTACACCACCCAAGACCATTTAATTAGTTTTATAGCGCTTCGTAGCCCCATAATATTTCGATGTGGGACACCGTTGTTGGGCACCATTCATTTAGACGATTAGGGCACCAAGAGGTTAGCACATTTATATGCATTTAGACAATTACTTTTAAAGCACCATGCATTTATACGCATTTTTTAAGCCTTCGTATTTTTAAACACCATGCTATAGATAGAAACACATTTAAAATCTGAACTACTATTTAAAGCACCATGCATTTGTTCGCATTTTTAAACTTTATTATTGGTGCATATTCAATAGAATTTTAAACGCTCCTTATATGCATTCAATAGTATTTTAATAAATTTTCATCATATTTATTATAATATTATAATTAATAATTACACATTGATAACCAAATTTTGTATTTTATTTACTAACTTGTTTGCATTATAAATTATACAATGTTTTATTTTTTCTTATAGTTGTAAACATGGATTGAAAACTCGATGAGTCTGTACAGAATCGACCAACTCGATCCTAGAATCGGTGATCCCGTATCGATTCTAGCATAAAACGTGGAACCAGGCAATCTTAGAGGGGAACTGGTTGTGTTTGGCTGAACTCCTACTTGGACAGATGAATTTTTGTTATTGATTTCATCATGTGTATGTCGCTGCTTTAATAATCATATATGATGAAAATGTCTGGTTGCTAATTTATTGACAATGAACTTTGACAACCTCGTATTTTATTTTGGTATTAGTTCATATTTACGAATTGTAAGTTTTATTGTAGTTCATGTATGATTATATACTTCATCCATAATAATTTATTGAAGTTCATGTATGATTATATACTTCATCCATAATAATTCTATGCTTCTCCTTTTATGTGATATAAATTTAATGGTTAGCAGTAGTTCATACAGAACATCTCAATATTCGTATATTGATGCAAAAAAATGTAAGTTATTGATGTAGTATCCCCATTTCATATTGGATTCCTAAAAAACAACATTTATAATGATTTTTGATAATTTTTTTGGATTTTTTTAAGCATGAATCCAATCGATTCTGCTGATTCCCGATCAGAATTGTTGATTCACTGATTCGGATAGGTTTTTGGGGTGCTCGATCCGGGGCACCAATCCGTTTTTTAAACCATTGATTCACATATATATAAAAATGGATTGTTTACAAAGTGACCATATATCTTTTGTATATGAAGGTCACAATCATTCTTGTCCTTTAAATTTCAAAATGGGTGGTTGTAAGAATGTCATTGAATAAACATAAAGTCCTTAAAAAAAAAATTCTTGGACCTTGTGACTCATCCCAAACCATCCAATTTGACATCTAATGAGTAAGAATGATTGTGACCTCCATGTACAAAAAGATAAGGGAAAAGTTTATATAGAGCCGAAGCTCTAAACAATCAAGTTAGAGCTTACCTCAAAAATTTCACTAGAAGAGGTTGTTTTGATGTCCTAATACCCTCAAATTGATCATCTTGACAACAAGATGCATGGAAATGAGAAAAAGACACGGATTTCAAGTTTTGGAAATAATATATTTTGTAATGCATTTTTGGATAGTCAATGTTCAAGATTTTCAAGTTTTCATAGATCTATCGATTTACAATATTTTTGAAACTTTGAACTCTATAATAAATATTAAAAAATATTTTAAGGCCAACACAAAGATTTTCAGTATTGAAATCACATTTTTTGACACTATTTGAAGGTAGGCTCTAGTTTGATTGTTTAGAGCATAGGCTCTATGCAAACCGCACCTGGGCTCTAAACAATCAAATTAGAGCCTACCGTCAAATAGTATCGAAAAATGTGGTTTCAATATTTGAAATATTTGTGATAGCTTTAAAATATATTTTCATATTTATTTATAAAGTTGAAAGTTTCAAAAATAGTATAGATCGACAGATCTATAAAAACTTGAAAATCTAAAAAATTGAGGGTCCAAAAATGTATTACAAAATACACTATTTCAAAAATATGAAATCTATTTTTTGCTCATGTCCATGCTTCTTGATGTTGAGATGATCAATTTGAAGATATTTGAACATCAAAACAACCTGTTCTAGTGAAATTTTTGAGATAAGCTTAAATTTGATTGTTTAGAGCCTCAATTCTATATAAACCTTTTCCAAAGACAAATGGTCTCTTTGAAGACAATCCCAAGAAAAGATTTATATAAAGTGGCAATCTTATATATAAAATCGTCTCTTTCTCTCAACATAAGCAAATTGTTATATTCTCCTTGCAAAGCTCCCCATCATGAGCCAAAATTATTATTTTCCCAACATAGAGTTAACCTCATTAGCATAGTTATCAAGATTGGATGGAATTGGTCGTGCCGGTCGGACAATTGATTAGTGTCTTGGCCTATTCGATTCAATGTAAAAATTGAGTTTGGTAAAAAACTAGTTAAAATTTAATATTTGATTTTGGCCAACCGGACCCGCCAGTTTTGTCTAGTTCAACCAACTAAAAAAAATTAGGAAATTTTTTTTTTTTGTTTAATATAGTTTATATCTTTGAACTATTATATATAACTTTTTTTTCCTAAAACTCGATCCAATCGGTTTGGCTAGTGGTTACACCGATTTTGACTTTACCAAAGCTTTGACCGGGTAAGTGGCCAGTGCAATCATGATAACAAGCCAACGTGATACAAACCTAAATTGTTTCTCCTCTCCTTAAATCTCTCTTCAGCCCTTATGGAAAAACCTAGCCTTTGTTTATTTAGGACATCGGGGATAACAATGCTATGAGATCTCTAGTTTATGGCACGTTTGGTTCACATAAAAATGTTTTTTTAGAAAAAAATTCTCTTATCCAATCAAGTGTGGAAATATTTTTGGGTTTTAGTACATCTTTTAACACCAATTGACAACTAATTGATGTAAAAATATTTGCACACTTGACCACATTAGAGAATTTGTTCATGTGAAAATATTTTCTAAAAAATTATTTTCACACGAACCAAACGTGTAAGTGAAATGGATTTTAACAGGATATTGATTAGTGAGATTAGGATTAAAATTTTCTTATTCTTTAGATTTGCTTAATTCTCTATTAAGGTTTCCATAACATTAACTTCTAATTTTTTATGCTTATTAAAATTTTCATATTCAATAAAATAACTAAATTTTCATATTAATTATACCCACTGCTATTAAAATAATTGAAAATTTTATTGTGAACAAATAAGGTTCATTTGCATTTAGTATTAAGGATTTATCTTAAATTTTCACAATTTTTATAGATTTCTATTTCAACGGAATGATCCCTTGTTAAAGTTTTTTATTTGCTTAGAGTTTGAAATAATTGATTTAGCATAAAGAGAAAATAGTTTCACCTTTCTCAACAGTCCATCTTTTAAAGATAGTATTTTATTAATTTTAAAATACTATTTGAATTATTAATTTTATCAACAATAAATAATAATGTCTTTTTTAAGTTTTATTTCAAGTTAAATATTGTTTAATGTTTAAGATTAATTTATGAAATTTATAGTAAAGAATTGGAAATATGTAGCATTATTTCTAATATAACCTCATAAATGATATCACATTGTACATATGCTAGATTTCTTAGTACATATGACCCTATGTTCCTGTGGGATTATGTAATAAATAATCGTAGTGCTTGGCCCTTCATTATGCTAATAAGCTTTTCTCTTCCACAAGTCCCTAAGGGATAAAAGTTCTCATCATTGAGCTTCCCTTAATATAGGATCATGACTAATTTCTAGTTCTTAGGGTTTTCTAAGAATTTTTATTTTATAAGTGTAAGAGATGTGATAATTTATAATTCTATAGACCTCTTCTTATCTTTTTTATATTGGCAATGTAAGGTGAAATTTAAAATATTTACACAATGTAGAATAATTAATTCTTAACAAAAATATTTCTTTGGGTATATATTAGAATAAATTTAGATTCTCAGATTTCTCGGTTTTTTAGTTTACATGAAAAATACGACATCTAATTTTAATTTTTGATAAAAAAAAATTTCTATTATAAAGTTTAGTAATATAATCCATGTGTCTATATAGCTTATATAGAATATAGACTATATAGTCTATAGCCAGTATTCTATATGGTTTACATGGTCTATAGGCGGTGCACCACATGCCAAGGTACATGTGCAGCCTAGCCTAGCCTAGCCCAGCCCTACCATTGGGCCTAGGTTCAAGCCCAGGCTAAAACTCACCAAGTTTATGTGTTCCTATCTAAGATAATAATTATACATCGACACCATCCAATTGATCGGTGAACGATAGAGGGGAGAATATATGCATGTACAAGAACATGGAATGAGCCAAATGATAGGTCTCTCTCGGTTTGGATGGTATTGATACCTCGTGATTAATGATCTAAGGTGGTCATGTAGATCCTAGTAACATCTGAATTCTGATTATAGATGTACACCAAATCCTTGTGGAAAGCTATGGAAAGCTTCATAAAACACTCCAGACCACCAGAGAACAGCCCAAAGGAAAACCAATTCGAGCTTGCAAAAAAAAAAAGGAAATAAATTAAGCACAATATGTCTTCATCTGAACTCTTTTCCACAAGTACTAGTGCTTTTCTTTGTAAAAGCTATAGGGGCGAGACATGAACGTATTTTATTGAAAATTTAAAAAATTCACCTATTAAAGAACAAAAAAGCTCAATCCACATTTCTAAGCAATTCCTACCTCATCTATACCTTTCGTTTTTTATGAGTGAATCTTTTTTCTTGTTTTTTGGTTAAATTCAGGGACACCCACTCATCCATTCTTGAAAGAAGCAATGAGTGCCTCAATGTTATTTACCAGACCTGAAACTTTCTCATCAACTTTAGGAGGGGAGGTCCACTCTTGGTAGTTGTGGAGGCTCCCTGTAAAATCAGTGAAGAGGCCATCAACTCCGACCTCATTAATCCAGTAATTGTACTCGGCATATGGATCTTGGTGGAAATCTGTGTGTAAAAATTCATCCTCATTCCGAAATGTGTAAGGGTGAACCTGATACATACCCAATATGAAATCAGCACTTGTTGAAATATATTCATATGAACATGATAGATCAACAAATAAAGAACCATGCACACACATCCACAAACATAAATACAAGTATATATATATATATATATATTTGTGGAATCAATGATAAGAAAGCAGTTGCTATAGAACTGTGAATTATGATATGAAATGGTTCTGCTAGGTGATGTGGAATTACTGCATAGGGAGATTTACATGCAGACCCAAAATAATTTTCCAAATTAGAAAAGGAAATAATTTTCCGAATGAGAAAAACCTCCAACTTTTTAAACTGACAAAACCACAGAAACCAACTTTCAAACCACCTAAACACTTTAGTTTTTCATGCGGTTCAAGAGTAGGCCTCCCGACACACACAAATACTTAGCGTTTTTGCATTTTGAGCAGTTCAAAAGTTAGATTTTTGAACAGAGGGTACAATGGGAAAAAAAAAAGATAACTCTGAAATTCTGGACCTTGCAGTAAAATGCCTTAAAATATAGAGCATTTTTTAATTCCAAACATTTTTTTGGGTCCGTACATAAGTTTTTCTACTTAGACTCCAATTACTTGGGAAAAAGCTCTGATGATGATGGTGACATATGTTTCTACTTCATATGTGGAAATGAGTAACGTAAATTATAGCTTCAGACAATATCAACTCTCTCTCTCTCTCACACACACACTCACACACACACACAAAACAGGGAACAAGACCACAAAATACAAGAGTTCGAGAGAAGTATACCTGTAGGTTGTGAGCATGCGCTTTGGCAACAAGGTCAGTCATAGGTGTCAAATGATTGTGATCAGGGGGTACAACTGTGTCTTTCCACGGTCCAATCCCAACCACATAGTCTTTGATGTAATCGAAGTAATCATCTGAAGTAATCTCCGCGTAAGACTGCAGTTTAAAAATAATGAGTCCATATTCCACCTAATCGTTTTGCAATGCAGAGCCAAATGGCTATATTCCAATGGAATATGGACTATGATCTTCCACAATCCTAAAGGTCATTACACTATGCAATGAGATTATGGCCAGTGGTTCTACTAATGCACTGCACTTGGCAGCCCTAGTTTATCAGAGTCCAAACTTTCACAGATGTTCATGACTCCAATGAATTATGAAAATAGACAGTCCATTTGATTATAGCATACTTTCCCTATCTTTTAAGAAGTCACTTCAGAGAAGAAAGAAGACAAGAGACAGTTACAAAATACTCTCTGCAAGTCATTTCTATAGAAGATTAGAACATTAGATAAGATGTCTGCGTTGCAAAAGTTGGAGCCCTAAAATATGCTATAAGTCAAATTGACCCACTAAATAAATAACCAAAAAAGAAGCATTGACAGGAAATAAGAGAAACCTGGTTTGTGTCTTCAGTTAGAATTGTCACATCATCAATCAGGAAGGTCTTGGGTGAGTTTGTAAGGTTTGATATATATACAAGTGAAGTTGGAGCAAAGGACTGGATAAATATAGGCTGCTTCATCCAATCTTCTGACAAATATTCCCCTTTATACCCATACTTAAAAAGAACTTCTACGAATTTGTCTTCATACTTCTTTCCATCAGCCCATTTGACCTGCAAAATATTTGAGTTTAATTTTCAACAGCATAACCTGACAAAATATCTGACATTTCACATGAATCTCTGCAAAAGAATTTGTTACAATATCTAGGGGCACCTTAAACGAATTTCATCAGTTATAGGCTCGCAATGTGTGGAACTTGGATTGTTCTTGACTTGAGAAAAACAACTAATCTTGTATCTTGCTCATATCTATTTTTGTTGGTCGTTTTTTCTTATTGGGCTATGAATCTGGGGTTCTATATCCTGCACTTTGTTCATTGACATTTTATGGGTTAGTCATCATTCTGCTATTTCTACCAAGATATGGGTGGGAATATTGAAATTGCCTGCTCGCTAAATTTCATCAATGCACATGGGTGCTTATACAAAAAACATGGGTACAACCGTACAAATAGCAGACACCCCCTAATGCATATGCATGGGCATGTGTTGCATTCGATGTAGATAATGAAGTAAGTGGTGGTATTCAAAAGAGGACAACTTAATTGTTGAAATAATGATCAAACCATATTTTGAAATGTGAAGTACAAACTATGGTCATAAAACTCAAAACTAGGATTCGACTTGGCATATATCAGTTCACTTGCTTAGCTGCTTGTGCCCTGTATAACAAACCGATATCGTATTATGTGGGTACATCATTTCATCTCTAGCACCGAAGCTACAAAAAATAGTTATTCTTTTTTTCCCCCTTAAACCTTCCATTGTTTGGAATCCTTTACGGCCAAGTAATAAACCTAGGTCATGATCAACCTAAAGTAATAAAATATTTTATTTGAAACAATATCTGTTAAGATTCGAGAGAGAAAACATGAGAATGGAAAAAGGAGAGAGACGAAGAGAGATAACACAAGATTAGCCAATTGGCTACATCTTTACTATTTTAGATAAAGATTACACAACATCTTCACTATTTTAGATAAAGATGACACAAATACGTGTGCCTTATCACCAATAACCAATTTGATGACCAAATTGGTTTTTTCTTGGTTGGTCTGTTCTTATCTTCAAGATTTCCCCTCAAGTTGGTGAGGAAATCGAAACGGGAATTGCAATCTGAGGCCAAAAGTTGCTAAAAAACTTACTAATATCTGGCGTCCTCCTCTCTGGCATGCTCTAATAGTTTCTGGCATGCTCCAATAGTCTAGAAGAGCGAAGAGATGTGATCTGTGATCTGGGGTATGTGATCACCAAATGTGGTCTAAAGACCACTAAAAGTGCTACAAAGGCACAACGAAGACGACTATGCGACAAGACGACTATGCGACAAATAGTGGCAATGAACATTGAAGATTGGTGAAAGCTTTTCCTTGAAAAATCCGCTAATCATGAATGTGCTCCCCCTGATGATGTCACTACATGGCGAGGTACAAGGAGCAAATAACGCACGAGACAACTAAAAAATGCGCGACTACCGGCAAGAACTGATGCGCGAATACCGGCAAGAACTGATGTTCTTGTCTACATAGCGGTTACATTAGAGATGTTGACTTCATCTCTACTCATCTCATCTAATGCCAATGAAATTGGGCTTCTAGACAATACCCCACATTTTTTTAAAAATACCACTCATTTTTTTTTTTTCTTTTCTTTTCCACATTTTTTTTTTTTTTTTTGCACAAAAAAAAAGAAAGCTACTAAAATTCCTCAAAATTTTTAGATTGTCTTCTGGTGACCTACAAGAAAGCCCCCAAAACCAAGAACACAACATAGGAAACGCAGTAAGACCTCACACATCACAACTCAAACTCCTTTCTCTCACTTCATAGTCAAAAGCTTGATAACAGATGTAGATCCTACTTTGTGCAATGCAACCACCGCATCCTCGGCCTTACAGAGGCCCTTATCTTTTGCATATTGGAGAGCATAAACTATTGCTTCTTCGGTGGCATCAGAGTATGAAGCCTCTGTCGAACCTGCGTTTAGAACTGGGATCAAACCTCTGAAAATAAGACTATGCCTCACCAGGGATTCATCATTGTGAAACCAATCAAAAGTATCAGTGCTGATCTCAAGAATAACGACCGATACTATGGGCATAGAACAGAGAGAGAAACGAAAACACAACTGTGGAGAAGATCGAGAGAGAAACGAATGAGAGCGACAAATTCTAATCTTCTCTCTCCACCTATTACTAGGTCACGCATGAAGACAAAAACTGTATGAAGACAAACCCATGGAAAACGGCAACAACAAAAGAGAACGGCATAGGGAGAAAATGGCATAGAATTTCTAGCATGAATCTGAATTTCTGGCATGAATCCAAGCAACAGCAAAGGGCAGAGGGCACTGAAAGCGATATGGAATTTTTGGAGCACCGCCTCGATGTGGACGCCTCAATGCTTAAGCTTGCCAGAAAATAATAAGAGGGTCACCGGAATATCAAAGGGACATGGAAGGCCAAGGGGTTTTCCGGTGAAGGAAATGGTGGAGGCAAACTTCACAAGAGGATGAGCAATAGAGGAGAGATGATCGGATCTTTCTTGCTTTGATACCATGTTAAGATTCGAGAGAGCAAACATGAGAATGAAAAATGGAGAGAGAAGAAGAGAGATAACACATGTTAAGATTCGAGAGAGCAAACATGATAATGGAAAATGGAGAGAGAAGAAGAGAGATAACACATGATTTACGTGGCCGAAGACTTACATCCACGGATCCAAAGCCCAACTGGCTACATCTTCACTATTTTAGATAAAGATTATACAAATACGTGTCTCTATATATATAGAGGACAATCACAATGAATCTTGGAGATAGAAGTAAATCGTAAGAGGCCTTATCACCAATAACCAACTTGATGACCAAGCAATTTGACTTGGTCTCTTCTTATCTTCAAGAATATCTTCCCATCAATAGAAGTTAGAACCTAATTGTCGCTTGAAACTTTATGTGCCCAAAATTATTTAGCGATTGCCCAAATTATTTAGCGATTTACGGCATGTAAGTTCTGAAATATGTCCATGATTAAGAAGACTAGGAGCAAATGTATGAGAAGCAAGTGTCAGTGTGAGGATGACTGTATAAATCCAATGTGCAGGAAAGTCACTGCTGCTAATGCCCTTACTTTCCCAGCTATTCATGCAACAATACGAACTGAGTTTCACTTACATGTTGGTTGATGAAAACTGGGTTTTTCATCTCAGGGTAGATTCCGACAACTCGTGGAGCATCTAGTGCAATTGAGATGAATTCTTCAAAGGTAATTATTAGGAACTTTCCTGAATAACAAATTGACAGAAAAACAGCTTTAAATCAAGATAGTAACCATAATACATGTGACAATAACGACATCCACATGAGCGATCACAATCAACAAAATCAAATTTTGGAAATTTTGAAGGTACGATGAGGAAAATTGTAGACATCAATAAAAGATAACTTGCTATTTGCAATGTTTTTTCTTTTTTAAATAGTTGACTTGGAATTCATATCTAAGCCGATTTTATACATTAGGAGATATGTTGATATATACATTTCAAATTTGTTTATTACAAACTATTTAATGGTTGATCTTCTATTGATTATCTCATGGTTGTTTCTGCACTAGGCATCTTAAAATAGGCAGTTGACATATTTTATTGTGAGATTTAGACAATTAGAACAAGAGGGCAAGTTATGAGATATTTTTTTTTAGTAAATGGAAAATGTTTTGGTGTGGCCACGGTTCCACCCTGGCACTTTACCCAAAAGTCAAATAGTCATTTTTGACTTCGGGAAAAAGTGCCATCATCAGCACCGTTCATTTGAAAAGTATGCTGCAGATGACTTAGGCAGCATCTTTTGTGCTGTGGCAAAGGACCCTTGAAAAAAGATATGGGTTTGAATCTAGAGGAACAGAAAATTTATCAAAAAAAATTATATTTATAGAAAATGGTGTAACTGATTTATCTAACTAGCATACAAGTAACCAAAGCATATGTGTTGAATATTTCACAGCCTATGATGACTTAAAGGCTACACCAACTAACCTGTCCACCAAGAAATGCTAAAGAGAGGCTGATCCTAGAAAGACCCTTGCACCCACCCAACAAAGCAGCCAAGCAAAACCTCTCTTGCACACACACCCCACATTTGAGCATCACATTATGGTGACGAGTAATGGTTTAATAAGGATGAGGAATTTAAACTTTCCCATAACCCATCCCAGTACAAGTTAAAGGAGGTGGGTTGAATTAGATAGGCAGCTAGCGTAAAACTTTGCCACATCTTATCATGAAAGCTGACCTCAAATAATTGGGATAAGGCTTAGATGATGATGATGATTATGGTGATGAGTATTGTTTTGTTAGAGTATTGTATTTTTCTTTTAGTAATTCACGCACATCTTGTATTTCAAAATTATATCCCTAACTTCTTGTACACCACAATTTTAAAGATCATTCAAAGGGGTGGGATCCAACAAAACCCAGAATGCTTCAGCAAATATGTTACCAACATGAAATTTATCCCGAAGAGATTACCATTACTCCATTAGCAGCCTTTTAAAATTATTGGCATTATAAGCATTTTTCTTAAAGTTATATCCTATAATGCTAAGAGGTAGCGTGAGAGTAGTGTATAAGCATGGAGATCACATATGTTGTTTTCAACAATTTCCATTATTGGCATTCAACTGCATAAATTTTTTTACTTTAGACTCTCCCCCTTTAGACAATTCACCAATATGGACTGCTAAATCTGTCTAGATTTTACATAAATGAGTGGCATGTTCAATGCAAGAATCGATTCTGCTGATATCAAAGTGATAGAGCAAGTTTGTTTATGAATAAATTTTACTTTGGTATACCTAAAGAAAGTGAATTTCGCTAAGGAATTTCACCTAGTAATTCTAGGCATATTTGATAGGTACCTAAAAATTGCTATTTCATGAAATATCCTAAAACAAGCACCTTCAAATAAACCAATTTGTCAATCATAAGGGGAATTAGTTACCATTTTGTAAGTGATAAACTAATAACTCAAATCTATAGAATCAAAAGGTATTGCAAACAAGCCAAGAGCTTACAATTTTATCTCAGGATGGAGTTCTAGGTAATCCTAGCTTAGAACAGATCTAAGGACTTAAAAGTCTGCCAATCTATTCAAGATATTGTTGGCCTTTATATCAAAAGAAGGGGCAGCTATATATTAAATGGAAGTGATGAGGACCTGATCTCATTGAAGGCAGCAACAGAGGCCAATTCACTACATTCCTAGATCCAAACATTCATATTAGAGAAGAGTAACCCCTGCTAGCGTAGCCCAAAAATATAAGAAAAAAAGAGGAACATGAAAATGCAACCGAATAAAACAAAAAGAAGAACATGAAAATGGTAACTTCAGAGAAGTCATTTATCTTTTGCTTTTGGATGGTTCAGCTTCAACTCCAAGAGGGAGGTCTGAACCCTGAAAATTTCTCCACTACATCACATTTCACACTTTTGGACTGAAGATTAGGGAGGGAGAGGACCCCATTGTTCTACCATGCTACATTTTTTAAACACTAAATGGACTTACTATGCTACAGGGAATCCATAATCTCTAAAATGCACTCATGTCACACTGCTGCATTACTCACATGCACTAAATAACTTGTTATCAAGCCCTCTTCAACATTTCAAAAGTGCCAAAAAAAGCAACGAGATCAAAAGATAAGCTCTTATAGAATCAAGGGCAATTTCTGATGTCACTACAAGCTTTAAGAAAAATACAAAATTACAATCAAACTCACAAGGTGAATATAACAACAAAAGTGCCCTACCATGTCCACATCCTCTCTAACAAGATGCAGGGGAAATAAACAAAAGGACAAGGGTAACAACTAACAAGAGGTGGTGACAAAAAACAAAACACAAGAAAATAGTAGAGTAAATGCTATACTAAAACATGGAGAAGAAATTGAAATTAAAATAGGAAGGCAAATATGACAATAATATCTTAATCCTCTTCATCTTTTGAAATAAGAATGCCATTGTCAAGTGAACCGGAGTTCCTTGAGTGCTTCATCGCTTATTGATAGAAGTTCTACCAAAACAATAGGAGACAATTTGATGGGAAAATTACATTTTTCTGAAATTTAGACATCAAAATTTTTCTCATTCTTCATATCACACTATTAAATCAACAAAACATTCACGCTTGACTGTTCAATGCAGCCCATCTATCTTTCTTTATTCACAAACGTTTCTCAGAAAACAGCAGGTGAAGAAAGATATTTCTAACACAACTTGTTCTTTTCACATGGGATATCTGATGTTTGTGTTTTTCTGCTTATAGATTTATAAGAGACAGTGGTTCCCTTAGGTACAGTTATCTAATAAGCTTATTTCATAGTGATGAGCTTGAATGGTTATTTTTCCATGAGGGAACTGACCATTGTATGATTGATCCCGGAACTTGTATCTCTGCTTTGCTCGCAGTGTCTTGAGTTCTTCAAGTGTGAAGTCAACTGCATGAAGAAACATAATTCAATAATAAACCAGAGATATCATGCTTCCGTATACCATACCATATATTTAATGACAAAGTCCATGGGTGTCATCATCACCATCCAATGAAATAAACTAGGATGATAAAGAAAGTGGGATCCACCAGAATACGACATGACTCCATGCTGGTTCCCATTCTATCATCACTGTCCTTTCCAATGGGACCCACAAGAACAGGAAACGACCCCAATCCTGATGCCCACTCAGCCTCTCATCACCATTGATTTCATTGGACATATATGACCCCAATGCATCATGGCTTTCCATAATCGATAGTATCTAGTATGCCTTCCATGAGAGTAGAAAGCTTCATATTTTCACATTGTTTGTTCAAAAGTAAATTTTACAGAAACTATGAAGGAGGTTACAATGATCAAAAGCAATGCAGGTATAAAGGTTTTGTTAAAAAAATAGCAGTAAAGTATAGCGGCACGGAATGATAGGAACTTCAGATGACAATGAGAGATATGGTTAAGAAGATTCAAGCACAGAGAATGAACGGACTCTCTATACCAGAAACTGAGTTTGCATTAGTCAACCAAAATAGTCCTACAGCATTAAGAAAACATAAAATAGAGTTCATATATGAAAGAGCATCGTGTTCATATTTACAGCTAAAGCATTTCTTTTCCTTTCCTTGATAGTCACTGTTTTGCCTAAAGCTTTTTTCAGTTCAAAAGCAAGTCTGTAAACTTTGAAATGAGCTCACCAGAGAACCATCCGGTGATATTCTCCCCTTGGACTTCATAGGTTGTTTGGAGGTGGGCAAACTCCTTGCGCTCAGCAACATCAGTAACATCATTAAGGTACACATCATGGGAACATATGAGTGCCCCATCTTTAGTGGCAAGAATGTCGGCTTCTATAAAGTCAGCACCCTCTTCAATAGCTCTCTACACATAGAGAACAGAGGGAAAGGTCTTTTAGATTTTTATGGAGAGAGAAGCCTAATTTTGAAGAAATCAGGAACTGTAGAGGTTCGCCATTTAAAGACATGAAAAGAATGATGCGAAGCCCAATCTAAGAAATCAGGGGGCGTTTAGAAGATGGGATTGAATAATGATAATCACAAGTCAGAGAATTGGAAGGAAGAACAGAATCCCCAATGCCAAAATAATTCAAGGATTTTTGGCAAATGGTTCCAAAGAATAAAAAACCTAAAGTGAACCAAAGATTTCAAGGAAGAACAAGAAAATTGCAGAACTTACCATATATGCAGGGGCTGTCTCTTCAGGAAGTTCCCCATTTGACCCTCGATGAGCAACATTATATGGCCTAAAAGTTTGTAGGAGTTGCCGATTTGTATCTTTTAGATGGCTTGGAAGTGGGTATAAAGGCCTTCCATCGCATCCATGGACGAGCAACACGACTAAGAGTGGAACCAAAACTGCAATAGCAGAACACATCATTCTAACTATTTAAAAAGTTAATGCAGAGTGCCAAAAAAACCAGATAGTAAAGGCTTTGCTATTACTAGACACAACAATTGATCTCGAACTACAAAATTCTTATAAACCCAGACATGAGAGAATCCATTCAAACAAAACAGGCAAACAAAAGATTTCATAACCTCATAATCCATTGAAAAAGAGCCTGCAGAGAGGAAAGAAATAACTTTCCAGCCAAGCTCTTTTAATATAAGATAAACTTAAAATAGACAGAGAACCCATCTCATAAATGAAGCACACACACAGGCTATTGTTGTATACACATTCATGGTCCACTAAACAGAGTAATGGAGATCTCTTAAAGAATCTTCACGTCAAATATCCACGTCAAATATCTCACATAAAAGGAAAACTATTTGTACATTTCTAGTAGCCAAATAGCACAGAGTCTAGAGAGAGGGAGACAGTGTAATTGCTTCAACTAAAAGAAATCATTGTAACAGCAAATAAAGCACAAGAAAATTAATATCAAGTCTATGATCCGGTAGTATAGAGAGATAAAGGCAAGATCTTTCCAGGTTATCCAATACCAATGTCACTAGTATGAAGAACGAAAATCCAGTCAACCCAGAGAGAGAGAGAGAGAGAGAGAGAGAGAGAGAGAGAGAGAGAGAGAGCTCAGTCCCAAAATCCGAAGAACCCCCAAAAAAAAAAAAAATGGAGTGAAATGAACTCTGACCCAAAAATGAAAGAACCCAGAAAAAGAGAGGGAGCTCAAGAATTCAGGGGAGGGAGAGGCAGGAAACTAAGAAAATGGAGAAAACTTACGTAGAGAAGAGAAGAAAGATTGGAGGTCGAGAGACATTTGACCCCACTTCCTTTCTATCCCTCAAAACACCACCTTTTAGTTTCTCTATCCTCTCTCTCTTCATGGATCGTGTTTGTATAGGCGTTGTTCCCCTGTTTTTTAGGGGAATATTCTGAGCAATCATCGGTTTTATTCCAGAAGATCTCGGAGAAATTAACACAAAAAACACACTTTTTAAAGAAAAAGCTTTAAATTTCTGTTAAGGTTCGCGTTGCCGTTATGCCAGCTAAGCTAAAGGGTTTCCTCTTCCTAGGAACCAATGGGAACGCACTTTTCAATCAAAAAGCTAATGTGGGTTCTTTCTCTCCCTCTCTAAATAAAATTAGAGCAAATTACGTAGGGACCCATATTGAGGTTTCTCTAGATAAGAAATTAAAGCAAATTACATGGGGACCATATTAAGGTCTATTACCATTTGATGTCTTATTTGCCCAATACTATGACTGTTGTATCCTATGCACTTTTTCTTTCTTTCTTTCTCTGCCTTTCTTTTTATGTTTTTCTTTTTTTTTATTTATAAGTTGTGCCCCTATCTGCCAATGAGAACACCAGATATGGGGCTATTTTTTTTGCAATCATTAAAACTGTTCGATGCTTGCTTTACTGAACAACTCACTTCCTTTTAAGTGAAATAATATTCTTTGTTGATCGTTGTTTGCAATACCAGACAACTATTCGATATCTTCAAAACCCACTGAGCCTTTTCGTGTTGTTTCTCTTCTCTTTCTCGCTCTCTCTTTCCTTATAATTTGATCTGATTATGTTCTCGTGGTTTCTTTTGTGGCATTGCTTTGATATGTATGAAACCTTCAAATAATAGTTTATTTCTGCTGTTTTGATATTATTTGTTTAGTGTTCTTTGTTTTTCTTGGATGATATTAAAACTTTTGTTAGTATATTGATTGTTTGTCATACGCGGACTTAAATTGTCTTGGTTTGGAACCGATGCATAAATTTTTTGTGGTTGGTGGGTTTTAGGGATATCAAATAGTTATCTGGTTTAGTATTTCAAATACTGAACAATAAATAACACTTCATTTTAAAGGACGTGAAGTGTTTGGTAAAAGCAAGTGCCAGATCACTTTGACAATTGCGAAAAGAATAGCCCCATTTTCATTTCGGGACAAAGGATAATTTAGAACAAAAAAAAAAAGAAAAAGGCTAAGGGGTACTCATAATATTGGGAAAATGAGACACCAAATGGTAATAGACCTCATATGGTTTGTACGTAATTTGCTGAAAAAATTAATATGAATTTTCTCAATAAAAAACTAATGGGTGTGATTTTTATAAAGTTGTAACATAAACAATCCAATTAAAGCGCACCTCCAAATTTTAATATAATATATAATTTTGATGTAAAAAACTCTTAAGATTATCTCAAAATTTATTTTCATATCTAATTATAAAATTTTAAACTCCAAAAATAGTTAAAATCAAGTAGATCTATAAACATAAGAAAATCTTGAAAATAGATAGTCTAGAAATATGTTGCAAGATGCATTATTTTTAGGACTCAAAATTTTTTTCCTTTTCTTTTGTAGTTATAAATCCCAATGTTAAGATTATTAATTAGAGGATTTTTCAATATTAAAATAACTTTTTTTCATGGATTTTTGAGGTGCATGTGTGGTTGAATATTTTAAGGTTACAAACCTTATATAAACTTTTTTCCAAAACTAATATGGGTTCTTTTTCTTTCTCTAAAGAAAATTAAGAGAACTGATAAAAAAAAAAATTAATATAGATTGTCTCTCTCTAAACAGCAAAGGGAACTGACATCCCCCCGAATGGGTGTTCCCAAAACAGATTATGCATCTAATGTTTTGGACTTTCTCTCTCTAAGAAGTCAGCTACTTTGGACTTTCTCTCTCTAGAAAGCCAGCTACACATGAGACCTACTCCGACGACAAATATGTCCAACTAAAGTTTTAAAGGTCCTGGTTTCTATGCGTCCAAGCCCACAGATGTAGCAACGCTGGCCTAATAATTAATTTTTAAGGACATATTTCTAACATGGAGATCATGAATATGAAAAAATAAATAAATTTTACAAATAAAAGTAATAATTCTAATAATAAAACATTTGGACCGTTAGTTTCTATTGTTTAGTTTCTATTGTTTTTAAATAGCATACCTACTTGCATCCATCTTTAAAATGGATGCTTTACACTTTTTTGAACCGCATACGTAGAAATACGGTCTAGCTCGCATGAAACAATTTTTTTTTTCTAAATTCTTGATGGCAATTGCGTCTCGTAAGAATTTCTCTCATAGTTTGTATACATAAAAAGTCTATAAAAGGTTGTAACTTTATATTATAAAAATTAAGAGCAATGATCTCATGCAACCGTTGAATAGTAATATGATGCAACAACCTTAAAAAATCATCTTATGGCCATTTGTTTGATCCAAAGTTTGAAATATACACTTTTTTAATTCTAATGAACAACTAGATGAAAAGAAAAATTTGAAAACGCAGTTTAAAAAGTATTTTTTTAGCCCAATTAACATAGGCCGTGTATTTTGGTGAGATGCTTAGATCTAGGCGCTAGAAGGATTTTTTCATTTCAAAATTTTTTGGATGCCTTTATTATTATTATTAGATGAACAATGTTAAAGAAGAACAAAAATGATTTTGAGTTTATAAAGGCTAAGATCTTGAAATTCATAAAATGAATGGTTTAGATTCGTTTTTGGGGGGACTCATTTTGACCGTATCTAGGGTTCAAATTGAATTTTTTTGGGGGGATTGATTATTGAGATGAAAAGAATGTGTGTGCAAAATTTGGGGTTATACAAATACCACAAACATGGTTTTCTAGAAGTGTCGATGCATTATACTATGATACAACCGTTGCATTAGATCATTGCTCCAAAAATATAGCGTGCACATCAAAATCTAGAATACAAATGTTTTTAAATTGAAAACCTTCCAATTGATCATCTTGATTTAGAGATATATAGATATAAAAAAAATAAATTACAAGCTAAAAATTTATCTTGGAATATGTTATTTGGACTATCTATTTTCAAATTTTTTAAATGTTTATTGTTTACAGAGCAAAATCAGAGAGATTTTTAAGTAAAGATCTTCAGATCTGGCACTACAAACTTTTTATTTAGAGATGATAGATAGATAAGATCAATCGAATTATAATCTAGGGATTGGTCTATTCAAAAGTCAATACATCTCTCCTTAGATTATCAACAAAGAGACATTGATATTTGCACAAAATACTTAAAGAAATACTATTAGGCTGATCAAACTAAGAACTAACATAGCTGAAAATGCAAGGAATGAGATTTACCTGATTGGGCCAGTTGTCTTGGGACACCTGAGGTTTTGGAGCCTCACTCGTATCAAGTCGACAGATGAGTTTATCTTGTGCGTCCTGCTTTTCCTCTTCAGAATTGACCAAGCACTGGCTTTGGTTGAAATAGAGTTATGGATTGTTGACCTAAAAGGTTGAAGACTAAGTTTAGGGTGTGAATACTAAGTTTAGGGTTTCTCAAATGGGGTAGATGGATCCTAAAAGGTTAATGGTTTTGTCTGCACTCACATAGCCATAACAGAGCTTGATTGACCAACCCTTAGGAGGTCGGGCTAAAGTCTTTCCACATACCTCTAAGTGGTTGGGAAGTGGTTTGTGAAGTTAATCTAGTAAGTTAGGATTCAAACTTTGAAAATCTAATGGTCAAAGCTTGGGCAACACAAAGTATGTCACTTTGATCAAACGTGACTAGTCGACACGGATTATGTCGCATGAGCAAATACTGGCCAGATTCAATGAACTGACCTCAAGTGGTTTGGGCGACACACTTTGTATCACACTAGGCAACACATTCTGTGTTGCACTGGGTGACACATTTGTGCCGCAAAGGAAACAACTAACCAAATTCACTGAATTGACACAAAGTGGCTAGGGTGGCATACTCTGTGTCACACTGGCTAATAAACTTTGTGTCGCTAGGGAAAATATTGACCAAATTCACTGAATTAACATAAAGTGGCGACCACTTTGCGTCGCACCAGTCAAAGTGTCCCATATTTGCCGAATTTTAACTCTCAAGAACTCTCACACATTTTTGGATAATTATCATCTTGTTTTCGAAATTAAACACGATATTTATCTTATTTTTTGATCATTTTCGAATTTGAATAAGGGTTTAGATGGATAAGTGATCGTGGAATGTGGTTTATGGATTATGGTGTTTTGTGGTCCAAGGGGCACTGGAATAGTATTGGTTCTAATGGCTCTCTAAGTGTTTCTAATATCAGGAAAATAATGAAATCATTCAAATTCAAAAGTGCATATATACATTTATAGATCTGCTTGACCACCACCATTATTGGATTTTAAATTTTATAATTAATGTTGAACATAGATTTCAAGCCACCTTAAAGTTTCCAATACTAGAACTACATCTTCCAATAAAATATAAAGGTGAGCCATACTTGTATACTACATCTTCCAATAAAATTTAAAGGTGTGCCTTACTTGTATAGTATAAGGTGGGCATTTTATACAAACCTCACCCTTTGAATACCCACCCAATTATTTCCAAACTATAAAAACCTGAAGTGTCCATAGGTTGGATTAGGTGTCAATGATTGGGTAACACTAATATATGTGTCAACAGGTTTAGAAACACATGGAACACGACTAATAAAGTGTTTATTTTTTGAAGGGTGCAGTTTGTATAGGGCTTAGGCTCTAAACAATCAAATTAGAGCCTATCTTCAAATAGTGTCGAGAAATGTGGTTTCAATATTAGAAATCTATATGATAGCCTTAAAATATATTTTCATATTTATTTATAAAGTTTAAAGCTTCAAAAATATTGTAAACCGACAGATCTATGAACACTTGAAAATCTTGAAAATTGGCGGTCAAAAAATGTGTTAAAAAATACACTATTTTCAAAACTTGAAATCCATTTTTTTCTCATATCCATACATCTTGATGTCGAAATGATTAATTTGAAGATATTTGGGCATCCAAACAACCTCTTCTAGTGAAAGTTTTGAGGTAGGCTCAAATTTGATTGTTTAGAGCCTCGGCTCTATATAAACTTTTTCTTTTTTTGAAATACATTTCAATTTGAGAATATTGTAATTTTATGGGAAAGTATACGATGAGACTGTTTACCTTTGGTACAATGTGATCACAATCAATCTTGACCATTGGATGTGAAATTGGTTAGCCACATTTATTCTATTGACCAAACTCAAAGTTCGAAATAATTTTTCTCGAACTTTGTGACTCACCTATCAGATTTTACATAGGATAGTTATAAGTACTTATGACGTTCTAGTACCAAAGTTAAATGGTCTCGTTTTATACAATACCTATTTTTATTTAGAAATGTCTTTCTATGCCAATTAATTTTTAGGGATTGTACACAGTGAGACCATTTATCTTTGGTACAAAGATGTCACGATTATTTATAACCATTTATTGTCCATCTGATTATTCTATTCAACAAATGCACTTGATTTTGTTTACATATAATCATAGAAATTATGTTACTGGCAAACTATTGGCTAATAATTAGATTGTAAGAAAGTTTACGATCAGCCTAATAATTTTGTTGATGAATAAAATTCAGATTCACATAGTAGCATTTCATGGCTAATTAATTTAATTTTTTCATCATAATTGTTATGACATGTCAATTATAGTAATTGGAATATAAATGTGAATTACATATTAATTTTAGGGTACAGTTTGTACAGAGCCGAGCCTCTAAACAATCAGATTACTTTCAAATAGGGTCGACAAATATGATTTCAATGCTAGAAATCTTTGTGATAGCCTTAAAATATATTTTCATCTTTAATTATAATATTTAAAGCTTCAAAAATAGTGTAGATCGAGCATATCTATTAAAACTTGAAAATCTTGAAAATTGACGGTCCAAAAAATGCGTTACAAAATGCGCTATTTTCAAAAGTTGAAATCCATTTTTTTGCTCATGCCCATGCATCTTGATGTCGAGATGATCAATTTGAGGATATTTAGGCATCAAAACAACCTCTTCTAGTCAATTTTTTGATGTGCGCTCTAATTTAATTGTTTAGAGCCTCGGCTCTATAAAAACTCTTTCTTTAATTTTAACATATGAAGTTATATATATGCACATGCACATACACCCATATATTATACCGATGTGTTGTGTCTAGGTGACATTTTTTGGGATTCACTTTTTTTTATTCTTGCATCCATGTCACAGATAGATAAGCATGCTCCTTTCTATCTAACATAGGGGTGCGACTTACTTTTTCAGTAGTTTGTAATAGGGATTGTCTACATAGAGACCATTTATCATTTGTACAATGAGATAACAATCACGTGTTAATGGATCTACTTGATTTGAACCATTTTTAGAGTTTTAAATTTTATAATTAAAGATGAAAATAGATTCTCAAATTATCCTAAGAATTTTTGTTTATGAAAACTACATTTATGATAAAGTTTAGAGGTGTGCCTTAACTGGATTGTTTAAGGTTGCAACCTTATACAAACCGAGGACAAGAGCATGGGCTTAATTGGTTAGTGCTTGATGATTTGCAATGCTATGTCCTAGGCTCAATTTCTATCAAGGGAAGAGGCCCTCTCTCCACTGACTCACCCCAAAAAAAAAAACCTTATGCAAACCACACCCTTATCTAACATATTGCTAGTAAAATAGTTCCTATGTTGTGGGGTAAGGATACCAAGTTTTAAAAATATCGAGTACCCTAACATAACCCTTTTCTAAATTCACATAACTTAAGTTTAAACCATAGCGAGTATTTTGAAAGCCACATAATAATTTAATTAAAGGGGATTGAATGTAATGAGATTATTTACCTTTCATACAAGGAGGCCACAATTACACACAACCATTTGATGTGAAATATGATAGTTTGGGTGTGTCAAGCAGCCATCTAATTTCACATCCAATGGTCAAGATAAATTATTAACCACTTTATACCAAGGAATTTTTTTTTATTTATTATAACATTTACCTTGTACTAAAGATAAATGATCTCATTGTACACTTTATGAAAACCAAGTAAATCCTCACCACTAATCCTCATCTGAAAAACTCTTTGGGTATCAAAAATTTCCATGATGGCTAAATTCAATTTCCAATATCAACTATGATATTTGAAACTAACAAGAAATACAGATTTTTTGGATTCGTGAATGCTCAATTAAAGGGCGTAATAGAAAATTCTAGATAATGTGTTACGATCTAATTTTTTTCGACAACCATATTAGTCAAGCCGAGATGATCTATTTGAAGGTTTTCTTACGCTAAAACTACAATTTGAGTGACTTATAAGGTGGGGCTTTAACTCATTTTGATAGAGTGCAGCCCTATCAAACCATTTTATATATGGAAAAAGTTTATATAAGGTTGCAACCTTACTTCTATAGCTACGGATGCACCTCAAAAATCTATCGGAAAAGGTAGTTTTAATGTTGAAAAACCCTTTTGATTGATCATATCGACATCAAGATGTATGACCATGAAAAATAAAAAGATTTTAAGTCTCAGAAATAGTGCATTTTACAACATATTATCTACACCGTCTCTTTTCAAGATTTTCATATGTTATAGATCTACTTGATTTTAACCCTTTTTTAAATTTAAAATTTTATAATTAGATGTAAAAATAGATTTTGAGATAATTCTAATAGTATTTTACACCAAAATTATATACCGTGATAAAATTTGAAGGTGCACCTTACCTCTACAGCTACGTATGCATCCGTATGCGAACTGCAACCTTTAGCGACAACATACTATATTTATATTTCTATAGTACTTTAACCTAGAATCTATCATTCATTCTCCCATAGGTGGTGAGTTGAGTACTTATTTCGTCAAAATAAAATGGGGCCACTATAAAACTGGGCAATAACTCATCACCTCCTGCCTTAGATGAATTATACACGTTGGACACTGCATCTAAGTGCCCTATTCCATACACATAGGACTGGAGCACATTCATGTGTACACCCATACACATAAAAAAAAAGTTTATACAAGTAGGCAATCTTATTTGTATATAAAATATTTCTATGCGCTTAATGTATGCATGCCCTTGTAACGTATCTCTTTCTTTGGCTCTCTCTTCTCACATACAGTTTGTTATATTTTCCTTGCAAAGCTCCCTCTCATGAACCAAAATTATAGGCTCTCATGAACCAAAATTATAGGATTGTATATAATGAGATCATTTATCTTTGGTACAAGGAAGTCACTATTACTTATAACTAAGTGATGTGAAATTTGATAGCTTGGGTTTGATACAAACTTCGAAAAAATTTCTTTTAAACTTTGAGCTTGTCAATGAAATAAATGTAGTCACTCAATTTAACATCCAATGGTCAAGATTAATTGTGACCACCTTATACCAAAAGTAAATAGTCTCGTTATATACTTTCTTCTAAATTATTACTTTCCCTATACAGAGTTAACCTCATTACCGGCTGGAATTGGTGATCGGACCAAGTGGATCGCTGACCAGTGCTTTGGCCTGTCCGATTCAATGTAAGAATTGAATTCAGTGTAAAATTAGTCAAGGCTACTATTTGATTTTGACCACTCGGACCAGTCAGTTTTGACCGGTTCAACCAACAAAATACAGTTAGGATATTTTTTTTTTTAATATATCTTATATATTTTGAACTATTGTATATAACTTTTTTTTTTGCCTAAATATCGATCAAGGCCATATGGCTAGTAGTTGGACTGGCTTTAACTGTACCAAAGCCTTCATTAGTTCTAACTGTATTAAAACCCTCACTGGTTCAATAACTGGTGCGATCTTGATAACAATGCTAACTAGTATCCCCTTTACCTTTACAAAAAGCGAACATACTGTCTAGATACAAACCTAAATTCTTTCTCCTCTCCTTAAATCAATCTCTCTCTCTCTCCAACAAAACCTACCCTCTGTTCATTTAGGACATCTAGGATAATTGTGCTATGAGATATCTATTTTAAGGGAAATAGATTTAATAGGGTATTGATTAGTGAGATTAGAATTAAAACTTTTTAGAATTAAAACTTTCTTATTCTTTAGATTTGATTAATTCTCTATTAAAGTTTCCATGCATGTACTTGATAAACATTAACTTCTAAATTTTTATGCTTATGAAATTTTCATATTAATTATACCAATATCTACTATATATTAAGTGAGAAGAAGACTTGTACTGTTTTTATGACACGTTTCCCTCTCTTTATTTTCTCTCTTTCTAAAACACGGTTCTACTGTTGTCTTCTTTTCAAAGGTTCAAAACAAAAGGTTCCCACCTCCTTAAATCTCTCCAACAATTTCTCTCAAAAAAGGTTCAATTTATTATCTCTCTTTTCAAAAATTTCAAAGCCAAAAGTTCCCACCTTATTAAATCTCTCCAACAATTTCTCTCTTTAAATTAAATATCAATGGTAATTATTTTTCTCTCATTTATTTCCCCCCTCTCACTTATCCCTCTCCTTAAATATACTAGTAGCATGCACCTGCCTTGCAGGTGTTATTAAAATGTTATGCAAGTAATATTTTTGTAATATCATTTTATAAAGAAAATAAATTTACAAAATTTAAAATGAAAACATATAAAGAATACTAAATTCCACAATAAAATAAAAGTAATAGTTTCTCACACATGTAGGGAGTAAGCAAAGGAGACATGAAATACTTTTCATAGTGAAAGAGAGAAGAAATACTTGTCATAAAAAAAAGCAATGATTGAACTACTATTTGATTGAATAGACATAAATTTAACGAAATGAATAAATTAAAATTGTAATATGTCAAATTAAATAGCATAGAAAGGATATTATTATGATTATTAATTCAATTATAGTAATATTCATTACTTCTAAAATAAATTCATATTATATAATTATTCATATATTATTAGAATATATTAATATGAGGACTAATATTATTTAGAAAAAATTCTAATAGTATAACATAATTGTTCCATCTATGACTAATCAAACTGTATTTAATTTCATTATACTAAATAAATTATCATATATTTAATTGTCAAAGTATAATTATTATTTTTCATATACACGTACTGATCACATTTAGAATGCCGACCAAAGTATCTTTGAAAATAAAAAATTAATATGGAATATATTTTTATAATAATAATATTATTAATATTATTATTAATATATAGTTATATTTATAATAATACAACCTATAATTATAAGGAAAATTATTTCATGCGGGTTGGACCGCATTTCTACAATATGAGGTCTAGAGGTATAAAGCATTCATCTTAAAGATGGATGCAAATAGGTGGTCCATCTAAAAACAATTGTCACTAATGGTCCAAACGTTTTTTTAATATAATTATTATTTTTAATTTTTTTATTTGTTTATTTTTTCATATTAATGATCTCCATTTAAATATTATATATTATCTAAAAAGTAGGGTCAAATTATATTTAAAATATATATTTATTGCCAAGCTTGCATTTCTATAATATGTGGGTTGGCTGCATAGAAACCGTGTCCTAATTATAATTATTTGTATAATACTTGTGATATTTTATAAAATATTACTATCATACCCCACCTATTTTTAATTAATAATTATAGTTGTTTTTTGTTATGGATATTAAATATTTATGAATTATAATTAATATAATCAAATTGATTAATTATCACCATGTTAGTTATGGTTGACAAATATTATTAATTGATATAAAATATATTAAAATTGTAAATTTTTTATTTATCATCAATAAATTTATGCAATTGTAATTTATTATTAATACAACATTGTTGTTATAATCTCCACTAATGAAATTATAATAAATAATTATATATTAGTAATACAACATTGTTATCATATTTTATAATAAATAATTATATAATAATAATTTTTTAAATAAATAAAAAATATTATAAAGTTCCAATAAGTTTAAATTTATGCATATCAATATCTATAATTATTAACATGATTATGAGTATAAGTTTTACCTAAAATTTTATAAGGGTGTTCAAAATTTGATAGCGTCCAGATGTATGATTAATTGGTATATTTTTCTTTATTTCTGAATCACACAATAAATTTGATTTAAAAATTTAATAAATAAAATATATTTAAATTACATGAAAAACAACACAAATAAATGTAGCATCAAACTACAATAATAAAATAAACTCATTTTGTTACCTAACATTTTAAAAGGGTGATTAAAATTTGACAGCGTCCAAAGATCTATGATTAACTAGTATAAAACTACAACAATTAGAAAACACTATTATCATTATTCAAATTACTCAACCACAATTACTCAAGCCAAATGATATTCTTCTTTATTTCTATCTACACAATAAATTAAATTTACATATTTAATAAATAAATAAAATATATAATGAGGTTGAAGGGCAAGCAACACAAATACATATAGTACTAAATTATAATAAATAAAAGAAGCTTATTTTGTGACCTAAAATTTTAAAAGGGTATTCAAAATTTGACAATGTTCAGAGATCTATGATTAACTAATATATTGGCATTAAATCACAATCTGGCAAAAAAGAAAATGTCAAAATTAAAATAAGACAAAATAAGATAGAAAATAGAGAGAGATTTTAAAAGGGAAAGCGGTAGATATTGTAAGAAAGCTTTGAGACAAAAGAGAGAGAGGATGCATGGAGAGAGAGAGTCTGTAGACACTATCCAATTTTGAACAACCTTTCAAAATTTTAGGTAACCACCCTCTCTCTCCTTTTGTCTCAAAGTTTTTTACAATATCTAACCCTTTTCCCTTCTAAAGTCTCTCTCTATTTTCTATCTTATTTTATCTTATTCGAATTTTGAAATTTTTTTTGTATAGTAATTTACTGCCAATATACTAGTTAAGCATAGATCTCAGGATGTTATCAAATTTTGAACAATCTTTCAAAATTTTAGGTAATAAAATGAGTTTCTTTATTTTTTGTAATTTGGTACTATACTTATTTGTATCGTTTGCTATTTAACCTAATTATATTTTATTTATTAAATTATATATATTTAATTTATTGTGTGAATCAAAAATAAAGAATAATATCATGTGGCTTCAGTAATTTTGGTTGAGTAATTTGATTAATGATAATAGTATTATCTAATTGTTGTAATTTTATACCAATTTATCATAGATCTGGACACTGTCAAATTTTAAACACTCTTTTAAAAGGTTAGGTAACAAAATGAGTTTCTTTTTGTTTATTGTAGTTTGGTATTATATTTATTTGTGTCATTACTATTTAACTTAATTATATTTTATTTATTAAATTTATAAATTTAATTTATTGTGTGATTCAGAAATAAAGAAGAATATCATTTGGCTTGAGTAATTGTGGTTGACTAATTTGAATAATAATAATAGTATTTTCTAATTGTTGTGTTTACTTTCATAAATATAGTGTTGTATACAATTATGACAATTATATAGTTTAATTAATGGATTAGCAAAATATGAATTTGATAATAATAAATTAATTATAATAATATAACGAAACTTACGTAAATCATGTATTAGCATCATTCATTAGTAATAACGAATTATATATAATTAATATGTACCTTATAATTAATATAAAGAATTAATCAATATAATATACTATAATGAAAGCTTATATTCATGATAATTAACATAATTATGGAGATTAATATGAATAAGTTTAAAGTAATTGAAACTTTATTGTATTTTCTATTTATTTAAAATTTTATTATTATATAATTCTTCATTATAATTTCATTAGTAGAGATTATGATAATTGTGTTGTATTATCAATAAATTATAATTGCATAAATTTATTGATAGTAAATAAAAAATTTACAATTTTTATATATTTTATATCAATGAATAATATTTGTCAATAACAATTAATATGGTGATGATTAATCATTTTGATTACATTACTTATAATTTACAACTATACTCATCAACTATAATTATTATTAAAAATAGCAAGAGTACAATTGTAATATTTTACTAAATATTATATTTATTACACAAATAATGATAATTATAGATTGTATTATTATAAATGTAACTATATTATTATATTCCACATTAATGTTTTTATTTTTGGAGATACTTGTGGTCGACATTATAAATATGATCAGTGTGTGTACATGAATAATAATAATTATCCTTTGATTATTATAAAAATATATAATAATTCATTTAGTATATTAATAGAAAATATAGTTGATTAGTCATAGATACAACAATTATGTTATACTACTAGAATTTTAACTAGATAATATTAATCTATTGTTTTGGGTTCTTTATATTAATTTATTATAATAACATATGAAAAATTATATAATATAAATTTATTTTTATAAGTAATAAATATTATTATAATTGAATTAATATTTATAATAATATCCTTTCTATGTTTATTTAATTTGAGATATTAAAATTTTATGTGTTATTTAACATAACACATATATAATTTATTCATTTCGCTAATCTATTGTTTTGGGTTCTTTATATTAATTTATTTTAATAACATATGAAAATTTATATAATATAAATTTGTTTTTATAAGTAATAAATGCTATATAATTGAATTAATAATCATAATAATATCCTTTCTATGTTTATTTAATTTGAGATATTAAAATTTTATGTGTTATTTAACATAACACATATATAATTTATTCATTTCACTAATTTATGTATATTCAATCAAATAGTATTTCGATCATGGGAAAAGTTTATATAGAGCCGAGGTTCTAAACAATCAAATTTGAGCCTACCTCAAAAATTTCATTAGAAGAGGTTGTTTTGATGCCCAAATATCTTCACCTTGATCATCTCGACATCAATGTGCATGGACATGAGAAAAAAATGGATTGCAAGTTTTGAAAATAGTGTATTTTGTAACGCATTTTTGGACAGTTAATTTTCAAGATATCATAGATATGTCGATCTACACTATTTTTGATGCTTTGAACTTCATAAATAGATATGAAAATATATTTTAAAGCTATCACAAAGATTTCCAATATTGAAACCACATTTCTTGATGCTATTTGGAGGTAGGCTCTAATTTGATTGTTTAGAGCGTAAGTTCTATACAAACCGCACCCTTCAATTCAATCATTGTTGTTTGTTTATTAGAAGTATTTCATCTCTCTTTGGCTATGAAAAATGATTCATCTCTCTTTTGCTTTCTTTCTACATGTGTTACATGTGTGACAAACTATTATTTCAATTTTATTCTAGAATTGAATTTAATTTTTATTTCATTCTTTCATTAAAGATTTTATAAATTTATTGTTCTTATAAAATATCATTAAAAATCATTACATGCATCATATTTTAATAACACCTGCAACTCAAGTGCATCCTACTAGCTATATATTAAGCGAGAAGACGTCCCCCTTTGTTTTGTTCTTATGTGTCATTTATTCTATTAATTGCTATTAATCTCTCTCATTAACTATTCCTAATGCCATCTCAATTATCCACTATTATCCACATAGTTAATATGCCCCCAACTTCCAATAACCATCTTTCTCTTTCTATGTAGTTAAGTAAAGCCCTCGTCACATTCTCTCCTCACATATCTCTCCCATCCATCTCCACTGCAAGTTTCTTCCTCTTCCCCTCTCTCTAATAATCTCTTCTTCTATGTTAAGTTCTTAATTAATATAATACACATATTAATTGTATTTTTAATATAATTGAATATAAAAATATGAAATACTATAGTTAATTTCAACCAAATTATAATTTCATTTATTCATTAACTACTTCTAACATTATCTCAAATATATATATATATATATATATAGGTGAAAATGAATCGTGATTTTGTCTACCCTCATCACCATCCAAACTTCATCGTATAGTCACAGTTGTCCGGTAGTGTTTTAACTTTCATTTTTTTTCTACAAATCCAAATTACTTGAAATATGGAGCGTGTGTACATCTTAGTGATGCACACCTAATAAAAATATGAAAATAATAATTCGTAAAATATAAATTGACCAAAATACCCCCAAAATTTATAGGGGTATTTTGATCAATTTTTATTTTACGAATTTATTTTTCATATTTTTATTAGGTGCTCTTCACTAAGATGTACATACGCTCTAAATTTCAGATCATTCCAAATAGTAAATAAAAAAAATTTAAATAATACCGAACAACTGGGACCGTACGATGAAGTTTGGATGGTAATGATGGTACACCTCACTAAGATGTATATACGCTCCAAATTTCAGATCATTCTAAATAGTAAATAAAAAAAATTGAAACAATACCGAACAACTGGGACCGTACGATGAAGCTTGGATGGTGATGATGGTAGGCGAAATCACTGTTCATTTTTGCACATAGGCGTTTTATAGTATCTTCCATATATATATATGTTAATGTTAACAATAAGCTTTGATTGAAAAAATGAGAGATTTACCCGTGCAAAAGAAAAGAAGAAAGAAAGAAACAAAAGAGATAAGAAAGATAGAGAAAAGGGAAATGAGAGGAGTAAGAAAACATAAAAGAGATAAAAAAAGGAAAGCAGAGAGAAAACTATGAAGATCCTAATTTAGCCAAAGCGTCACCTCATCATTTTTTTCTCTGTTGATGTGTTGGAACCACACCTCTTTAGTATCTAAAGACAAACAAATCTCATCCATAATCGAGGTCCATTCCTACAAGATTGAAGAGGGTCATGAACACCATCGAATAACATTAGCGGAATCCCCTTCAATATAAATTTGACCATGTTCCTCTAAAAGCTGATAAACCCCCCCCCCCCCCCTCTTTGATCGCTCTTAACTACCCTCGTTGATATCACAAATAGGCAGCTGCCCGGAATAAGAAAAAATAGTATTACCTTCATGTAGTTGATATCAAAAATAGTTTTGGTGTAGTCCTTGTAGCAAAGAAAGGCCCAGGCTTAGTGAACTTAGATGTTCAAAACTCTCTTAAGAATAACATCCTTATCACATTTTATACCCTCAAAGATCCTCTGATTTCTCTCTTTCCATAAGCACTAAAGTACAGTGGCACAAAGAATGCAGCACAGTTGAATGCCCGATTTAGGAAAAGGTGGATTGAGCACTTGAGCAAAACAACTTTGAATATTGCTTGGCATAATCCATTGCCACTTGGATAGAGTTAAGATAGAACTCCAAAGGAAATTTGCAAAAAGGCAGTGCAAGAATAAATGGTGGCAGTCCTCATCGGAATGAAGACATAGGAAACACACATTAACTAAGAATGGCCTCGGGTCTTGGCGGTAGTATTGCTGAGCCCTGTGGTGAGGTCTCTGATCCCATTCTCACCAAAGGGTAGGGACCCAAATCCCTACTAACTTACCACTTCTGGGAAAGGGCTTGGGATCGTGGTGGTAGTAACCCACATCTTAGTCATCACATTGTGGTTTCCATTCCCATCGCTAACACTACCCCACTAATATCTTCAAAAAGCTAATTCCTAATTTACTTGAAAAAAGGACTAGGGGCCTATATTCCCCACTGAATTACCCAAAAAAAAAAAAATACACATTAACCAGAATTTTACCCTTTTTTCTTAGTTGATCTCCCGTAAGCGCCCTTGCTAGCTCCAAAATCCATAAAAATACTCTTACCCTTTTGGGGATCTTAATAGTCCAAACTTTTGTGTTTCTGTTACTTGAATAAAAAATCTTGTCATTGCTTACCTCACAATACAAAGAACTTACCGAAAAAAGACCATTAGGGTTACGTTCCCATACCAAAGAATCATAGTGCATTTCTGTTTTGTGACTTCATCAACTCTTCTGCTCATCAGTTGAACCTTCCATTCACAATTGAAGCCTTGACCATCTACCATGTCTGAGATCACAGTCTGTTTAGCAGAAGCCCAACGGTAAACCTTTGGAAATTGGATATTAAGCTGTAAATTACCTACCCACTTACTAATCCAAAATTTGGCGTTCTCTCCATTCCCAACCTTCATGCTGCTGTAAACATGAAAAAGAGATCGCATCGAGTTAATCCCTTTCCACATCATAGAAGTTGAACGATTGGTGCTTAGTTTTTTTGGAATAAAACCATTCACATCAGTTCCATATTTAGCAAAAATGACCTCTTTCCATTGAGTGTGTAGCTGTAGTGAGACTCTCCACCACCATTTTTTAAGCAATGCGTCATTCATATGCCTAAGTCTGTGAATGCCTAAACCTTCCTCTTTTCTGGGTCTACATACTTTCTCCCATTGGACCAAGTTCTACTTGTTTAGCATAGCTGACCCACTCCATATGAAATTTCGCATCAAATATTCTAGCTTCTTGATCACTGCTATCGGTGCTCTGAATATGGACAGAAAGTACACTACTGTATTGGCTAAAGTGGATTTGATGAGAGTATTTTTAACTTCAAAATAAAATAATCTATTCTTCCGTCCATTAAGCTTATACTCAAATCTTTCCACCATAGGATGCCAAGCTGATAGGGGAAGTCTACCATCAGCCAAAGGAATGCCAAGGTTTTGAAGGAAGTTCTACTTCACAGCCCAACCATGCTGCCAAACTTTCCAATTCAGTAGTGTTGCAATTAATTCCAATGAGTTTAAATTTGTGCAAATTGACTTTTGTGCTTGATATGAGTTCATAACATTTGAGAAACAATCACAAGTTTTGCACCTGTTCCAAGGAAGCCGAAGTGAGACGGACGGTATCATCTGCATATTGCAGATGAGTAATAGGTTCTTTATAGCCTTGGATCTTGAGACCATCGAAAAACCCAGCCCCCTTAAGGCCGAAGACATCATGAGGCTGAAAGACTCCCCTACCAATGTATAAAGAAAAGGCGATAAGGGATTTCCTTGGCGAAGGTCCATCGATGCTTTGAAATACCCACAAGCTTTGCCATTGATAAGTATCGAGAAATGAGCAAAGCAGAGACAACGCTTTATCTATTTTCTTCATTTAATTCCAAAATCCATGAGTATCACTGTGTCATCCAGAAAATCCTATTCAACTGTATCATAACCTTTTTCAAAGTCACTTTTACACAATATACCTTTACTCCCCTCAATTCTGGTGGAATAGATAACCTCTTGAGCAACAAGAATACTGTCAGTAATTTGTCGGTCTTCAATAAAAGCGAATTGGGACCCTTAGATCATTAGGGAGTTGACTTTTTTAAATCTATTAGCTAAAACCTTTGTCAAAATTTTATAGCATGATGTCTAAAGACTAATAGGTTTGAGATCTTGCAACAATTCCAAATTCTCTTTTTTAAGGTAGGTCTCAATTATCCACTATTATTCACATATTTAATATGACCCCTCCCCAACTTTTTATATCCATCTCTCTCCCTAACATTAACTAAATCTCTCCTCCCATTCTCTCTCCTCCTCCTAACGTATCTCTCTATCTCCACTACATGTCTCTTCCTCTTCCCCTCCCTCTAAGAATCTCTTCGTCTCTCATATGTAAGTATAAGAATCTCTTCTTCTCTCACATGTAAGTATAAGAATCTCTTCTTCTCTCATATATAAGCATGTTAAGTTCTTAATTAATACAACACATATATTAATTATATATTTAATAAAATCTAATAAGAAAATATGGAATAATATAATTATTTGTAAAATAAAAAATATATAGCCAAATTATAATTTTATTATTTCTTAATTATTAAAAGTTTAGGCAATTTATTTAATATGAAATACATTTAATAATGACAATCATATAAAGTGGTATGATTTCTTAATCTTTATCTATTTTAATCTTATATTTATTTTGTTGGTAAATCAGTGGAAAAAATGCGGCAATTTTGTTTCCAACTCCTTGTATTAATTGCTATTAATCGCTCTCTCTCTTTCTCTCTATCTCATTAACTACTCCTAATGTTATCTTAATTATCCACTATTATTCATATATTTTATAGGAAAAATTACACAAATATTTGTTATATTTATTGTCATTACAAAAATACCATTTAGTTTTCGTTATTACAGATATGTCTATTTTTTCAACTTCATAACTTTTTTTTCCAAAAAAAGACCGAACTACCCAGTTTCGGTTTTCCAAAAACTGAAATTTTTAAAATTTTCGGTTTTTCAAAAACCAACATTTTTACAATTTTCAGTTTTTAAAAAATCAAAAAAATATTTATAATCCATTTTTAAAAAAGATCACATTGTTTACTTTAATTATTCTAATACCTCAAATATAAATCAGATATGCTAAAATGTCTTTTTGGTTAGCATGCTTGCTAAATGTCATATTTTTGGAGTTTTTTGAAAAAAATTAGGCCCCCAAGAATGGAAGTAGCCAAATTATAACTTTATTATTAAAATGACAATTCGTTGTTAGTTAATTATTAAAAGTTTACGCAAATTTTTTTAAGGTTATGTTAGGGTGCTCACACTATGGAATAATTTATTATTCTACTCAATAAATTTTGGACACTTTTATGCCCTTGTTTTGTACATGGGGTTTTTTTTTTTAGTAAGGGTAATTTTGGTAATTAAGAGACATATAGCGTCACCTACATGGAGCACACTAGTAGCATTTAATGCTCCATGTTGAAGACTGTAGAAGATATCACATCCCTCCTAATGACCAAAAATACATTTACTAAGAAAAGCTCAATGTACAAAAAAGCATTATAGAAATGTCCAAATTTGTTGAGTACAATAATAAATTACTCCATAGTGTGACCACGCTAACATAACCTTATTTATTTAATTTGCAATACATTTAATAATGACAATCATATAAGTTCTTATGATTTCTTAATCTTTCTCCATTTTAACCTTTTATTTATTGTTTTGGCAAATCAGTGGAAAATGGGATCATTTTGTTTCCAACTTTGTTCTATTAATTGCTATTAATCTCACTCTCTCTTATTAACTACTCCTCGCTCTCTTATTAACTACTCCTAATGTGTCACACCCCAAGAATTTGCAATGCTGATATTCCTGAGATGTGACAGTCAAAAACATATATACATCTCTTGATAGGACAAATTTACAATGGCGAATTCTTACATGGTAACAAAAGAAAGCTTAAGCTAGCACAACAACAATATCTTCCAAGGTTGATCTTGACTTGCACTCAAAATGAATCCATAATTATCCTGAAAAAAAATGTTTACCATAGTTTGATGAGTTTGGCTACTTGGTAAGTGATCATCATAATCCTAAAAATAATCATGGTTGAAAGGTATCAATATTTTAAAAAATGAGATCTATTAACAGAAATGCATCAATAGTTTCACTTTCAATAAATGCATAATTAAGTATAATCCGAATAATTGAAATACATATAACACTTTAACGGCATTGCGTAATTAAAAAGATTTCACAAAATACCCTACTAGCCTCTCAAGTAGGTCACTTATATACCCCATCAGCGTCCTGATAGGTCCACTTAATCCCTATCGGCGTCCTAGATAGGTCCACTTAATCCCTGCAGATCCACTTATATCTCACCGGCGTACCGGATGAGTCCACTTAATCCCTACCGGCGTCCCGAATAGGTCCACTTATACCTCACCGGCGAACCGGATGAGTCCACTTGCATACTTAAATTATTTCTAAATCTCTTTAAACATTCGAAAGCAGTAATATCATGTACTCAACATATCACTGAAATCATTAATATGAATTTCACTGAAACCATTAATAACAGTCACTTTCAATAACATTTCAAAAATAGCCAATCAAATATTTTGGGCTCAAATTTAGAAAGCTAGCAGTTCGTAAAGACGTTCTAGCATAATTGCCAATCTAATATGTATAGAAAAACTCTTATAGAAATTCAAGAATACGGAATCATCACAATTTATGGGATGTCAATTCGCAAATAAATATTTCACAGACAATGTTATAATCAATTACAAAAATATCAGTTTTCAGATAATAAGGTAGTCATTTGCACATGAAATTTACAATGTCTAAATATTCAAAAACAATAGAAAGAATTTTCACAATTTTACTAATAGCAGAAGTATCACATTTATTTCTAATAATTTTACAGTATCTAAAATTTTCTAATAATAGACAAGAAAAATAAATAAATTTATATCTAATAATTTACAGCATTTAAAATTTCTAACATAGATAAAATATCACAATTTTATTAAAAAGATTAGTTGTCAAATTAATGAGGTCGCTTGCGCATAAAATTTATCTCTCCTAAAATTCATAATAATAAGCAGAAGTAATTATTTCATTTCATTTTTAAAAAGAACGGATTATTTTTCAAGATAATGAAGTCACTTATACACAAAACTTATAAAATAAAGATCCTGGACTGAAATATCACTATTTATTAAAAACAGATTATTTTTCAGAAAGACGATGTCACTTATATTAATTCCGAAATTGGGTGAGCATCAGTTTTGGATGTGGGCTTATCATATGCGTCATCGTAGTCTCGTGTGTATATGGTTCATAGGCCATGGTTAGAGAGAGAGGTTTACAGAGAGTAGAGATAGGGAAGGTTTTGAGATGAAGGTTGATGAGAGAAAAAGAGAAGTCTCTTGACTTACAAATGCAGAGAGAGAGAGAGAAAAAGAAAGACCTGATGTTTTAAGAGAAAGAGAGAGAAAGAGGCGTATAAAAAGATACACCTCAATGCAAGGTGTTGTTCAAAGGAGTGTGATTATAAACCTTTAAAGTAGTGGACCTAAGGTCCACCCAAGTAAAATTGAACCCTCAAATATGTTAACAATAATATCTTTTATTTATTGTTATTATAAAAGCAACAATATCTGAACAGTATATTAGTGTTATTATTATTATTATCATTACTAATATATACTTATTATTTTATTTATTTATTTATTTATTTTTATTTTTGTATTTATTTCTGTTAACACCATTAATATTATTATTATATGTATATATATATATATATATTTTGAAAGTTTAGGATTGTTACATTCTTCCCCCCTTAAAGAAATTTAATCCTCTAAATTTATGTACCTGATTACTGAAAAAGATAGGGATATTTTTCTCTAATATCGTCTTCTCGTTCCCAAGTCGACTCTTCTATTGAATGGTACTGCCATAATATACGGACTAAAGGAATCTCCTTCTTGCGCAACACTTGCACCCTTCTATCCAGTATCAAAATTGGCTGCTCAATGAATGATAGGTCCTTCCTGATCGGTAAAGGTTCATATTTCAAGATATGGGATGGGTCGGGCTGATATTTTCGTAGTGAAGATACATGAAAGACATTATAGACGTTTGCCAATTCGGGTGGTAAGGCAAGTCTATTAGCGACACCTCCAATTCTTTTCAGGATTTCAAATGGTTCGATGTAACGTGGGCTCAACTTTCTATTCTTGCCGAATCTCATAATGCCCTTTATTGGTGAGATTTTTAGGAAAACTCGATCACCTTTTCAAATTCAAGATCTCTCCTTCGGTTATCGGCATAACTCTTTTGCCGACACTGAGCTGTCCTGAGCCTTTCACAAATTAATGCTATTTTATCTGTGGTTATCTGGACAATTTCTGACCCAAAAGCTTTCTTTCATCAACCTCGTCCCAATAGATGGGTGACCTGCATTTTCTTTCATACAGGGCTTCATATGGTACCATCTGAATATTGGCTTGGAAGCTATTATTATAAGCAAACTCAATCAGGGGTAAATGGTCATCCCAGCTTCCTGTAAAGTCAATAACACAGGCCCTTAGCATATCTTCCAAGGTTTGGATGGTCCTCTCCGATTGTCCATCAGTTTGGGGGTGAAAGGCAGTGCTAAAGGTGAGTCTCGTCCCCATGACTGACTGTAGCCTAGTCCAAAATTTAGAAGTAAACCGTGTATCCCTGTCCGATACAATACTGACTGGAACTCCATGCAACCGCACTATTTTCTTAATGTACAACTGGGCCAGTCGATCCAAAGTGTACGTCAAGCGAATCGGCAAAAAATGAGCAGCTTTGGTCAGCCGGTCCACAATGACCCAAATGCTATCATGTCTTGAATTTGTTCTTGGTAAGCCAGAGACAAAATTCATAGAGATGTGCTCCCACTTTCATTCTGGCACCGGTAAAGGCTGCAACAACCCAGCGGGCCTTTGATGTTCAGCTTTTACTTGCTGGCATGTTAGGCACTTAGACACAAATAGTGCTACATCTTTTTTCATATTATTCCACCAAAAGGTTTTCTTCAGGTCCTGATACATTTTAATACTTTCGGGATGTATCGTATAACGAGAGTGATGTGCTTCTTTCAAGATAGTTTTCTTCACACTCTCATCATTTGAGACAAATCCGACCTTTGAATCTTAGCAAATCCTCACCACATATAAAGAATTCATCTCTTTTTCCTTGCTTCACCTCTTCTACAATTGTTATAAGCTGAGTGTCTTTCTTTTGTGCCGATCGAATCTGTTGGATTAATTGGGGTTCTGCCTTAATGTTGGCAATCATACTAATGACACCATTAATGGACGGAGTCGGATGCCAATTAACTATTTCCGCTAACAATCGCATTTCTTGGATCATTAGATGAGCTAAGACTCCCGTAGATTTTCTACTTAGAGCGTCGGCCACAACGTTAGCTTTTCCTGAATGATAATGGATTGTACAATCATAATCTTTTAAGAAATCCATCCATCTTATCTGCCGCATATTTAAATCCTTCTGAGTGAAATGGTATTTCAAACTCTTATGATCCGTGTATATTACGAATTGCTCACCATATAGATAATGCCTCCATATTTTCAAAGCGAATACTATTGCAGTTAGCTCCAAATCATGAATTGGATATTTTTTCTCATATTCTTTCAACTGTCTAGATGCATATGCCACTACTTTCCCATATTGCATTAATACACAGCCCAAACCTTTATGTGAAGCATCACTATAAATCACAAATCCCCCACTCCCCTCAAGAATAGTTAAAATAGGTGTTGAAGTTAATCGAACTTTTAGTTCTTGAAAACTCTCCTCACATTTATTTGTCCACTCAAATTTGACATTTTTCTGTGTCAATCGAGTTAATGGGATTGCGATTCGAGAAAATCCTTCTACAAATTTTCTGTAATATCCTGCCAATCCCAAAAAGCTTCGAACTTCAGTCACATTACTTGGTTGTTTCCAATTAACAACGGCTTCAACCTTTGAAGAATCAACTGATAGACCTTCCTTTGATATGACATGTCCTAAAAATGTCACTTGTTCAAACCAAAATTCACATTTACTAAGTTTGGCATACAATTTCTTTTCTCTTAATATTTACAATACCATTCTTACATGCTGCTCATGTTCCTTCTGATTCTTGGAATAAATTAAAATATCATCGATAAATACCACAATAAATTTATCCAAAAGGGCCTAAAGATTCGATTCATCAAATCCATAAATGCAGCCGGTGCATTAGTTAATCCAAAAGGCATAACTAAAAATTCATAATGGCCATACCTTGTTCTGAAAGCTGTCTTGAGTATATCTTCACTTTTAATCTTAAGCTGATGGTATCCAGATCTAAGATCAATTTTTAAAACACTTGTGATCCTTGTAATTGATCAAATAAATCATCAATTCTAGGTAATGGATACTTATTTTTCACTTTCTCTTGGTTCAACTGTCTATAATCAATACACAATCTCATAGTCCCATCTCTCTTTTTGACAAACAGTACTGGAGCACCCCAAGGTGACACACTGAGCCTGATAAAACCTTTATTTAATAATTCTTCCAATTGTTGTTTCAGTTCTTTAAGTTCTGCAGGAGCCATTCTGTAAGGTGCCTTAGAAATTGGTGCTACCCCTGGCAATAATTCAATGGAGAATTCAATTTCCCTGTCAGGCGATAATCCTGGCAATTCTTCTGGAAAAACGTCGGGAAATTCTCGGATAACCGGAGTGGTATCCAAATTTATTTCTTCCTTCCTATCTTCTTTGATATAGGTAAGAAAGCCTTGACACTCTTTTCAAAGGAGGCGATTAGCTCGAATACAAGAGATTAAATATGATGGGGAGTCTTATTTGACACCATTGAAGTAAGATACCGGTTGATTCGGAATACTAAAGGTAACAAATTTCTTATAACAATCAATACTTGCATGGTATGTAGAAAGCCAATCCATGCCTAAGATTACATCAAAATCTTAAATTTTCAGGAGTATTAAATCAACCAACAGTTCCTTTTATTCTATCTTTATTACACCTGATTTGTACACTATATTGGTGTTAATTGAATTTCCCATCGGTGTGGCTACCTCTAGAATGTATTCTAATTGTTCTGGTTCTACCTTTAAGTGGCATGCAAAGTGTTGTGACACAAATGAATGAGTAGATCTAGGATCAATCAAAACATGAGCTACTTTTTGGAAGATAGTAAGAGTACATTGGATCACTGATTTTGAGGCCTAAGCGTCTTGCTCGGTAATCGCAAATACTCTTCCCTTCATCAAAGGCTTTGGAGCTATCTCTCCATGCTTTGGAAGCTGTTGCGTCTGTAAGCTAGGATATTGTCTAATCTGGTGTCCCAATTTTCCACATTTAAATTAGGCTCCGGTATTCCAATAACAAGGGCTTGATCCATGGTTTTTCCCACATTTTCTACATGGTTCTATTGGGCTTTGGAGTGGCAAGAGCCTTGGCTTCTTGTTTGGCCTTTCAAACTGTTGTCGATTAGATAGCGTGGGTCTAACATGACTTTTCTGATTTTTCATCTTTTGGTAATCTTCGCAACCTTTTTCGACAATTTGGGCTCGATCCACTATTTCAGCATAAGCTCTCAATTTTAAGACCGATATCCTGCTTCTGATAGCTGGCCTGAGACCCCTTTCAAATTTTTTCACCATTCTTGCCTCATTGTTAATCATATGTGGTGCAAACCTAGCCAATTCAGTAAACTTGGCCTCGTATTGTGCCACTGTCCAATTTCCTTGGATTAATTCCAAAAATTCTATTTATTTTTGGTCTCGAATAAACTCTGGAAAATATTTTTCATTAAATGCTTCTAAAAATACTTCCCAAGTCAAGGGTTTATTTTCTTTGACCAATACTCCTTTTGCCATTCGCCACCAGTGTTGTGCTTCACCTTCTAACATAAAGACTGTCAAGGTCACTTTCCTATCATCAGGACATGTCATTACTTCGAATATTTTCTCCAATTGCATAATCCATCCCTCGACTTCCAGTGGGTTTACAACACCCTTAAAAGAAGGTGGGTTCAATTTCTTAAATTGTTCGATATTACTTCCACCATTTCCTGTAACTGACTGCTTGGGTGGATTGTTGTTTTCTATCTGATATTGCATTAGAGCAACCATATTTTCCAAGGCTTTGTGAATTCCTTCTATATTGGCCTCAGCTATTCTGAATCTTGACTTTGTCCCGGTCTGTACACACAATAAATGTATTTTAAGTACATTCTTTTTAAATTTCTATTCCTAAGAATCTTAAACCGATTGCTCTGATACCATAATTGTCACACCCCAAGAATTTGCAATACTGATATTCCTGAGATGTGACACTCAAAAATATATATACATCTCTTGATAAGACAAATTTATTGTGACGAATTCTTACATGGTAACAAAAGAAAGCTTAAGCTAGCACAACAACAATATCTTCCAAGGTTGATCTTGACTAGCACTCAAAATGAATCCGTAGTTATCCTGAAAAAAAAATGTTTACCATAGTTTGATGAGTTTGGCTACTCGGTAAGTGATCATCATAATCCTAAAAATAATCATGGTTGAAAGGTATCAATATTTTCAAAAAGGAGATCTATTAACAGAAATGCATCAACAGTTTCACTTTCAATAAATGCATAATTAAGTATAATCCGAATAATTGAAATACATATAACACTTTAACGGCAGTGCGTAATTCAAAAGATTTCACAAAATACCCTACTAGAGTTCCAAGTAGGTCACCTATATACCCCATCAGCGTCCTGATGGGTCCACTTAATCCCTATCGGCGTCCCAGATAGGTCCACTTAATCCCTGCAGGTCCACTTATATCTCACCGGCGTACCGGATGAGTCCACTTAATCCCTACCGACGTCTCGGATAGGTCCACTTATACCTCACTGGCGAACCGGATGAGTCCACTTGCATACTTAAATTATTTCTAAATCTCTTTAAACATTCGAAAGCAGCAATATCATGTACTCAACATATCACTGAAATCATTAATATGAATTTCACTGAAACCATTAATAACAGTCACTTTCAATAACATTTCAAAAATAGCCAATCAAATATTTTGGGCTCAAATTTAGAAAGGTAGCAGTTTGTAAAGACGTTCTAGCATAATTGCCAATCTAATATGTATAGAAAAACTCTTATAGAAATTCAAGAATACGGAATCATCACAATTTATAGGATGTCAATTCGCAAATAAATATTTCACAGACAATGTTATAATCAATTACAAAAATATCAGTTTTCAGATAATAAGGCAGTCATTTGCACATGAAATTTACAATGTCTAAATATTCAAAAACAATAGAAAGAATTTTCACAATTTTACTAACAGCAGAAGTATCACATTTATTTCTAATAATTTTACAGTATCTAAATTTTTTTAATAATAGACAAAAAAAAATAAATAAATTTATATCTAATAATTTACCGCATTTAAAATTTCTAACATAGATAAAATATCACAATTTTATTAAAAAGATTATTTGTCAAATTAATGAGGTCGCTTGCGCATAAAATTTATCTCTCCTAAAATTCATAATAATAAGCAGAAGTAATTATTTCATTTCATTTTTAAAAAGAACGGATTATTTTTCAAGATAATGAAGTCACTTACACACAAAACTTATAAAATAAAGATCCTGGACGGAAATATCACTATTTATTAAAAACAGACTATTTTTCAAAAAGACGATGTCACTTACATTAATTCCGAAATTGGGTGAGCATCAGTTTTGGATGTGGGCTTATCATATGCGTCATCGTAGTCTCGTGTGTATATGGTTCATAGGCCATGGTTAGAGAGAGAGGTTTACAGAGAGTAGAGATAGGGAAGGTTTTGAGATGAAGGTTGATGAGAGAAAAAGAGAAGCCTCTTGACTTACAAACGCAGAGAGAGAGAGAAAAAGAAAGACCCGATGTTTTAAGAGAAAGAGAGAGAAAGAGGCATATAAAAAGATACACAATGCAAGGTGTCGTTTAAAGGAGTGTGATTATAAACCTTTAAGGTGGTGGACCTAAGGTCCACCCAAGTAAAATTGAGCCCTCAAATATATTAACAATAATATCTTTTATTTATTGTTAATATAAAAGCAACAATATCCTAACGGTATATTAGTATTATTATTATTATTATCATTTCTAATATATACTTATTATTTTATTTATTTATTTATTTATTTTTATTTTTGTTTTTATATTTATTTCTGTTAACTCCATTAATATTATTATTATATATGTATATATATATATATATTTTTTGAAAGTTTAGGATTGTTACATAATGTTATCTCAATTATCCACTATTATTCACATGTTTAATATGATCCCCAACTCTTTATTTCCATCTTTCTCTCTTTATTTGGAAGAAGAGGAATTCCAGAATCTTTGAAGGGGTTTCAAAAGATGAGTCTATTCGACAACAGGTGTTGTGAGGACAACAAGTGCTGTGAGGGACTGTGGAATGGGCTCATACTCTTTTGAACCTTAGGTGTTACTCTAAAGGGCTATTATTCTCACAGTTTTGTGAACTTCTGATGCTTAGCCAAAAAAAGGTTTTTAAATAAGCTTGCTACTCTCTGCCCCCGATAGGTTGGTTCAAGTTGAATTTTGACAGTGGTGTCAGATCTCAAGTTCGGGAAGCTAGCCTTGGTGGGATCTTGCGAAATCATCTTAGAAAGACTATCTTCACTTATAATGGTACCTTGGCGTATTGTGATATAAATGAAGTTCAACCTTAGGCATTTAAGGAAGGCATGCAAATGCTCAATAATGAAAATCGACATCTCATTGTTGAGGGTGATTATGCTGATGTGATCTATTGGTGCGCACATGTCACGCCCCTAGATTTCTAACATTCTCGAGGTGCGACTGACTATTCTTATATTAGGAAAAATTCAAATTCCTACTAATATATACTGTAACAAAACAAATTTTTTCTATTAATTAAAATTTGTACAAAGTTTGCTCACGACTGATATTAACATGAAAGCTAGGTACACATCTATTGATAAAACAAAAATTACAGTGGTGACAAAGGAGAATTTAGTTATGACATGACTGCATCTTCTTAACAAGCTGGTCCTGAAGTGCATTTAACTATGAGACTGCAATTACCCTGAAAAGTATTTACTATAGTTTGGTGAGTTTGGCTACTCAGTAAGTGATCATCATGGTCCTAAAAATAATCATGGTTGGAAGACATAAACATTTTCTTAAGAATGTAGATTAAAAAAATAACATGAGAAGGAGCATTGTGAACAAAAAAATTTATGAATAACAATTTCACTTTTCACAAATCCACAGTTAAACATAATCCAAATGAAAGAAATGCATGCAAACATTTTAAAAGAGATGCATAACTCAAAGGATTTCCCAAAATACCTTACTGACGTCGCAAATAGGTCACCTATATAACCCATCAGCGTCCTGATGGTTCCAAACAACCCCGGCAGGTCCAAACGTACCTCAACGGCATACCAGATGAGTCCAAATAGCCCCTACCCGATAGGTCTAAACCATCCCTGTAGGTCCAAACATACCTCATCGACGTCCAGGATGAGTCCAAATAGTTCCTACCGGCATAGCCGAATAGGTCCTAATAATCCCTGCAGATCAGATCAAACCTCACCGGGATCTCGAATGAGTCCAAATTGTCCCTACCGACATAACCGGATAGGTCCTAACGATCACTGCAGGTCCACTTATACTCAAATTAACTCTGAAACTCTTTAAACATTAGAAAGCAACAATATCATATATGCAAAGTATCAGTGAAAACATTAACATGAATTTACTTGAAGCAATTTAATAACAATAACTTCCATTGAAATATCTCTAAGTTGCCATTTAAACATTTTGTGCAATAATTTTCTGAAAGGTAACAGCTTTGAAGGACATTCTTGAAATCTAACATGATAACAGTCTAGTATCAATAGACAAATTTTAATTAGAATCCAAAATTAAATACGAAATTATCCCAATTTATCGAATTGCCAATTTGTAAATAATCATTTCATAGGCAGTACTGCAATCAACTGCGAAAATATAAGTTTTTTCAAATAATGAGGCAGACATTTGCATATGAATTATACAATGTCTAAATATTCAAAATAAGTAGAAGGAAATCTTATAATTTTACTAAAAGGCGGAAATATCACATTTATTTCTAATAATTTATAGTATTAAAATTCTGAACAATAGACAGGAAAATTATAAATTTATTTCTAGTAATTTACAATATTTAAAATTCTTAACAATAGATAAAATATCACAATTTTAATAAAAAGATTATTTTTCAAAACAATGAGGTCACTTACACACAAAACTTATAAAATAAAGATCCTGGACGGAAATATCACTATTTATTAAAAACACAGTATTTTTCAAGAAGATGATGTCACTTACTTATAATATTTGAGAGGGAACTTTCGATAAAATTCGGCTAGAGAGAGAACGAGTTTACTGTGTTTGTAAGAGGGAGAGCGAGAAAGGAAGTTCTGTAGTGCGAGAGTCTTTACCCTCTTTATCTTAAACTTCTTAAAACTTATTATTATATTACTTCATTAACTCTACCTCATACATGAGGTGTAGTACTAATATTAAATGTGTAATATTTAAAACCCACGTCTACAAAAGGACGTGGCAATTGAAAGGAAAAGGTGAAGGGTAAAAGGGATTAAGAGTGGTGATGGTCCTTAAGGACCATAATGCCTATATGGACCATCATACTATAAAGAGCTTTTTTTATTTTTTTATATTTTTTTTTTCTGTTCTAAAATTTAAGGTTGTTACATTTTCCCTCCCTTAAAGAAATTTAGTCCTCTAAATTTTGTATCTGATTGCTGAAAAAGATGCGGATATTTTTCTCTAATTTCGTCTTCTCGTTCCCCAGTCGACTCCTCTCTTGAATGATATTGCCATAATATATGGACCAAAGGAATCTCCTTGTTGCACAACACTTATACCCTTCTATCCACCATCAAAATTGGCTGCTCCTTGAAGGATAGGTCATTCCTGATCGGTAAAGGTTTATATTTCAAGACATGAGATGGGTCGGGCTGATATTTTCGTAATGACGATACATGGTAGAAATTATGGACGTTTGTCAATTCGAGTGGTAAGGCAAGTCTATAAGCGACACCTCAGACCCTCTCAAGGATTTCAAAGGGTCCGAAGTAGCGGGGGCTCAGCTTTCCTTTCCTGCCGAATCTCATAATGCTATTTATTGGTGACATCTTTAAGAAAACTCGATCACCTTCCTCAAATTTGAGGTCTCTCCAGGATTTCAAAGGCTCTGATACCATAATTGTCACGCCCCAAGATTTCAAATAGTTCTGAGGTGCGACAGACTATTTTTAGACTAGGAAAATTTCAATTCCTATTAATATATATTGTAACAAGACAAATTTTTTCTATTAATTAAAATTTGTACAAAGTTTGCTCACAACTGGTATTAACATGAAGGCTAGGTATACATCTGTTGATAGAACAAAAATTTACAGTGGTGAAGTTAAACAAAAGTTACAAAGGAGAATTTAGTTATGACATGACTGCATCTTCTTCAAAAGCTGGTCCTGATGTGCATTTAACTATGAGACTACAATTACTATGAAAAATATTTACTATAGTTTGGTGAGTTTGGCTACACAGTAAGTGATCATCATGGTCCTAAAAATAATCATGGTTGGAAGATATAACATTTTCTCAAGAATGTAGATTAAAAAAACAACATGAGGAGGAGCATTGCGAACAAAAACATTTACGAATAACAATTTCACGTTTCACAAATCCACAGTTAAACATAATCCAAATGAAAGAAATGCATATAAACATTTTAAAAGAGATGCATAATTTAAAGGATTTCAAAAAATACTCTACTGGCATCCCAAATAGGTCACCTATATACCCCATCAGCATCCTGATGGTTCCAAACAACCCCTGCAGGTCCAAACGTACCTCAACGGCGTACCGGATGAGTCCAAATCTAAACAATCCTTGTAGGTCCAAGCGTACTTCACCGACGTCCCGGATGAGTCCAAATAGTTCCTACCGGCATAAACGAATAGGTCCTAACAATCCCTGCAGATCCATTCATACCTCACCGGCGTCCTAGATGAGTCCAAATAGTTCATACCGACATAACCGGATAGGTCCTAACGATCACTGCAGGTCCACCTATACTCAAATTATCTCTGAAACTCTTTAAACTTCAGAAAGCAACAATATCATATATGCGAAGTATCATTGAAAACATTAACATGAATTTACTTGATGCAATTTAATAACAATTACTTCCATTGAAATATCTTTGAGTAGCCATTTAAAAATTTTGTGCAATAATTTCTGAAAGGTAACAACTCTGAAGGACATTCTTGAAATCTAACATGATAACAGTCTCGTATCAACGGACGAACTTTTATTAGAATAAAAAATTAAATACGGAATTATCACAATTTATGGAATTGCCAATTTGTAAATAATCATTTCAAAAGCAGTACTGCAATCAAGTGCGAAAATATAAGTTTTTCAAATAATGAGGCAGACATTTGCATAAGAATTTTTCAATGTCTAAATATTCAAAAGTAGTAAAAGGAAATCTCATAATTTTACTAAAAGCGGAAATATCACATTTATTTCTAATAATTTATAGTATTTAAAATTCTGAACAATAGATAGGAAAATTATAAATTTATTTCTTATAATTTGCAGCATTTAAAATTCCTAACAATAGATAAAATTTCACAATTTTACTAAAAAGATTATTTTTCAAAACAATGAGGTCACTTACACAAAAAACATATAAAATAAAGATCCTAGACGGAAATATCACTATTTTTTAAAAACACACTATTTTTCAAGAAGATGATGTCACTTACTTATAATATTTGAGAGGGAACTTTCGATAAAATTCGGCTAGAGAGAGAACGAGTTTACTGTGTTTGTAAGAGGGAGAGCGAGAAAGGAAGTTCTGTAGTGCGAGAGTCTTTACCCTCTTTATCTTAAACTTCTTAAAACTTATTATTATATTACTTCATTAACTCTACCTCATACATGAGGTGTAGTACTAATATTAAATGTGTAATATTTAAAACCCACGTCTACAAAAGGACGTGGCAATTGAAAGGAAAAGGTGAAGGGTAAAAGGGATTAAGAGTGGTGATGGTCCTTAAGGACCATAATGCCTATATGGACCATCATACTATAATGGACCGAGCTTTTTTTATTTTTTTATATTTTTTTTTTCTGTTCTAAAATTTAAGGTTGTTACATTTTCCCTCCCTTAAAGAAATTTAGTCTTCTAAATTTTGTACTTGATTACTGAAAAAGATAGGGATATTTTTCTCTAATTTCGTCTTATTGTTCCCAAGTCAACTCCTCTCTTGAATAGTACTGCCATAATATACGGACCAAAAGAATTTCCTTGTTGCACAACACTTGTGCCCTTCTGTCCAGTATCGAAATTGGCTGCTTAATGAAGGACAGGTCAGTCTTGATCGGTAAAGGTTCGTATTTAAAGACATGGGATGGGTTGGGTTAATATTTTCGTAATGAGGATACATGGAAGGCATTATGGACGTTTGTCAATTCGGGTGGTAAAGCAAGTCTATAAGCGACACTTCCGACTCTCTCAAGGATTTCAAAGGGTCCGATGTAGCGGGGGCTAAGGTTTTCTTTCTTGCCGAATCTCATGATGCCCTTTATTGGTGACATCTTTAGGAAAACACGATCACCTTCCTCAAATTTGAGGTCTCTCCAGGATTTCAAAGGCTCTGATACCATAATTGTCACACCCCAAGATTTCTAATATTCCTGAGGTGCGACAGACTATTCTTATACTAGAAAAAATTTCAATTCCTATTAATATATATTGTAACAAAACAAATTTTTTCTATTAATTAAAATTTGTACAAAGTTTGCTCACAACTGGTATTAACATGAAGGCTAGGTATACATCTGTTAAAAAAAAAATTTACAGTGGTGAAGTTAAACAAACGTTATAAAGGAGAATTTAGCTATGATATGACTGCATCTTCTTCACAAGCTGGTCGTGATGTGCATTTAACTATGAGACTGCAATTACCCTGAAAAATATTTACTGTAGTTTGGTGAGTTTGGCAACTCAATAAGTGATCATCATGGTCCTAAAAATAATCATGGTTGGAAGATATAAACATTTTCTCAATAATGTAGATTAAAAAACAACATGAGGAGGAGCATTGCGAACAAAAACATTTATGAATAACAATTTCACTTTTCACAAATCCACATTTAAACATAATCCAATTAAAGGAAATGCATATAAACATTTTAACAAAGATGCATAGTTCAAAGGATTTCCCAAAATACCTTACTGACGTCACAAATAGGTCACCTATATACCCCATCAGCGTCCTGATGGTTCCAAACAACCCCGGCAGGTCCAAACGTACCTCAACGGCATACCTGATGAGTCCAAATAGCCCCTACCCGATAGGTCTAAACCATCCCTGTAGGTCCAAACAGACCTCACCGACGTCCAGGATGAGTCCAAATAGTTCCTACCAGCATAGCCGAATAGGTCCTAATAATCCCTGCAGATCTGATCAAACCTCACCGGCATCTCGAATGAGTCCAAATTGTCCCTACCGACATAACCGGGTAGGTCCTAACGATCACTGCAGGTCCACTTATACTCAAATTAACTCTGAAACTCTTTAAACATTAGAAAGCAACAATATCATATATGCGAAGTATCAATGAAAACATTAACATGAATTTACTTGAAGCAATTTAATAACAATCACTTCCATTGAAATATCTCTAAGTTGCCATTTAAACATTTTGTGCAATAATTTCGGAAAGGTAACATCTCTGAAGGATATTCTTGAAATCTAACATGATAACAGTCTAATATCAATAGACGAACTTTTATTAGAATCCAAAATTAAATACGGAATTATCACAATTTATGGAATTGTCAATTTGTAAATAATCATTTCATAGGCAGTACTGCAATCAAGTTCGAAAATATAAGTTTTTCAAACAGTAGAAGGAAATCTTATAATTTTACTAAAAGAGGGAAATATCACATTTATTTCTAATAATTTATAATATTTAAAATTCTGAACAATAGACAAGAAAATTATAAATTTATTTCTAATAATTTTTACAGCATTTAAAATTCCTAACAATAGATAAAATATCACAATTTTACTAAAAAGATTATTTTTCAAAACAATGAGGTCACTTACATGTAAAACTAATAAAATAAAGATCCTTAACGGAAATATCACTATTTATTAAAAACATACTATTTTTCAAGAAGATGATGTCACTTATAATATTTGAGAGGGAACTTTCGATAAAATTCGGCTAGAGAGGGAAGGAGTTTACTGCGTTTGTAAGAGGGAGAGCGAGAAAGGAAGTTCTGTAGCGCGAGAGTCCTTACCCTCTTTCTATTTAACTTCTTAAAACTTATTATTATATTACATTATTAACTCCACCTCATACATGAGGAGTAATGCTAATATTAAATGTGTAATGTTTAAAACCCGAGTCTACTAAAGGACGTGGCAATTGAAAGGAAAAGGTAAAGGGTAAAAGGGAATAAGAGTAGTGATGGTCCCTAAGGACCATAATGCCTATATGGACCATCATACTATAAAGAGCTTTTTGTATTTTTATATATTTTTTTTTTCAGTCCTAAAAATTAAGGTTGTTACATTCTCTTTCCCTTAAAGAAATTTAGTCCTCTAAATTTTGTACCTGATTGCTGAAAAAGATAGGGATATTTTTCTCTAATTTCGTCTTTTCGTTCCCAGGTCAACTTCTCTCTTGAATGGTACTGTCATAATATACGGATTAAAGGAATCTCCTTTTTGCGCAACACTTGTACCCTTATATCCAGTATCGAAATTGGCTGCTCAATGAAGGATAGGTCATTCCTGATCGGTAAAGGTTCATATTTCAAGACATGGGATGTGTCGGGCTGATATTTTCGTAATGATGATACATGTAGGATATTATGGACGTTTGTCAATTCGGGTGGTAAGACAAGTCTATAAGCGATATCTCCGACTCTCTCCAAGATTTCAAAGGGTTCGATGTAGCAGGGGCTCAACTTTCCTTTCTTGCCAAATCTCATGATACCCTTTATTGGTGAGATCTTTAGGAAAACTCCATTACCTTCCTCAAATTTTAGGTCTCTCCAGGATTTCAAAGGCTCAGATACCATAATTGTCATGCCCCAAGATTTCTAATATTCCCTAGGTGCGAAAGACTATTCTTATACTAGGAAAAATTCAAATTCCTATTAATTTATATTGTAAGAAAACAAATGTTTTCTATTAATTAAAATTTGTACAAAGTTTGCTCACAACTGGTATTAACATGAAGGCTAGATATACATCAGTTGATAGAAAAAAAATTTACAGTGGTAAAGTAAAACAAAAGTTACGAAGGAGAATTTAGTTATGACATGACTGCATCTTCTTCAAAAGCTGGTCCTTATGTGCATTTAACTATGAGACTGCAATTACCCTAAAAAATAATTCCTAAAGTTTGGTGAGTTTGGCTACTCAGTAAGTGATCATCATGGTCTTAAAATTAATCATGGTTGGAAGATATAAACATTTTCTCAAGAATATAGATTAAAAAAACAACATGATGAGGAGCATCGCGAACAAAATCATTTTTGAATAACAATTTAACTTTTCACAAATCCAAAGTTAAACATTATCCAAATGAAGGAAATGCATATAAACATTTTAACAGAGATGCATAATTCAAAGGATTTCTCAACATACCCGAATGGCGGCCTAAGTAGGTCACCTATATACCTCATCAACGTCATGATAGGTCCAAACAAACCCTATAGGTCCAAACGTACCTCACCGGCATACTGGATGAGTCCAAATAGCCCATACTAGATAAGTCTAAACAATCCCTGTAGGTCCAAACATACCTCACAGGCGTTCCGGATGAGTTCAAATAGTCTCTACCGGCATAACCGGATAGGTCCTAATAATCCTTATAGGTCCGATCATACCCCACTGGCATCCCGGATGAGTCCAAATAGCCCCTACCGATATAATTGGATAGGTCCTAACGGTCACTGCAGGTCCACTTATACTCAAATTGTCTCTGAAACTCTTTAAACATCAGAAAGCAACATCATATATGCGAAGTATCAGTGAAAACATTAACATGAATTTCCTTGAAGCAATTTAATAACGATCACTTCCATGGAAATATCTGTAAGTAGCCATTTAAAAATTTTGTACAATAATTTCTGAAAGGTAACAGCTCTGAAGGACATTCTTGAAATCTAACATGACAACAGTCTAGTATCAACAGACGAACTTTTATTAGAATCCAAACTTAAATACAGAATTATCACAATTTATGGCATTGCCAATTCGTAAATAATCATTTCATAGGCAATACTGCAATCAAGTGCAAAAATATAAGTTTTTCAAATAATGAGGCAGACATTTGCATATGAATTATACAATGTCTAAATATTCAAAAACAGTAGAAAGAAATCTCATAATTTTACTAAAAGGCAGAAATATCACATTTATTTCTAATAATTTATAGTATTTAAAATTCTGAACAATAGACAGGAAAATTATAAATTTATTTCTAATAATTTATAGCATTAAAATTCATAACAATAGATAAAATATCACAATTTTACTAAAAAGATTATTTTTCAAAACAATGAGGTCACTAACACACAAAACTTATAAAATAAAGATCCTCGACGAAAATATCACTATTTATAAAAAACACACTATTTTTCAAAAAGATGATGTCACTTACCTTTATTATTTGAGAGGGAACTTTAGATAAAATTCGGCTAGAGAGAGAGGAGTTTACTGCGTTTGTAAGAAGGAGAGTGAGAAAGGAAGTTCGGTAGGGTGAGAATCCTTACCCTTTTTCTATTTAACTTCTTAAAACTTATTATTATATTACTTTATTAACTCCACCTCATACATGAGGTGTAGAACTAATATTAAATGTGTAATATTTAAAACCCACGTCTACTAAAGGACGTGGAAATTGAAAGGAAAAGGTGAAGGGTAAAAGGCAATAAGAGTAGTGATGGTCCCTAAACACCATAATGCCTATATGAACCATCATACTATAAAGAGCTTTTTTATTTTTTTATATATTTTTTTTTTTTTTTTAAATTTAGGTTGTGACATTCTCCCTCCCTTAAAAAAATTTAATGCTCTAAATTTTGTACCTGATTGCTGACAAAGATTGGGATATTTTTCTCTAATTTCGTCTTCTCGTTCCCAAGTCGACTCCTCTCTTGAATGGTACTGCCATAATATACGGACCAAAGGAATCTCCTTATTGCACAACACTTGTACCTTTCTATCCAGTATTGAAATTGGTTGCTCAATGAAGGATAGGTCATTCCTGATCGGTAAAGGTTCATATTTCAAGACATGGGATGGGTTGGGCTGATATTTTTGTAATGAGGATACATGGAAGACGTTATGGACGTTTGTCAATTCGGTTGGTAAGGCTGTTCTATAAGCGACACCTGCGACTCTCTCCAGGATTTCAAAGGGTCCGATGTAGCGGGGGCTCAGCTTTCCTTTCTTGTCGAATCTCATGATGCCCTTTATTGGTGAGATCTTTACACAAACTCGATCACCTTCTTCAAATTTGATGTCTCTCCAGGATTTCAAAGGCTCTGATATCATAATTGTCACGCTCCAAGATTTCTAACATTCCCAATGTGCGACAGACTATTCTTATACTAGTAAAAATTCAAATTCCTATTAATATATATTGTAAAAAAACAATTTTTTTTCTATTTAATTAAAATTTGCATAAAGTTTGCTCACAACTGGTATTAACATGACGGCTAGGTATTCATCTATTGATAGAACAAAAATTTATAGTGGTGAAGTTTAACAAAAGTTAAAAAAGAGAATTTAGTTATGACACGACTGCATCATCTTCACAAGTTGGTCCTGATGTGCATTTAACTATGAGACTGCAATTACCCAGAAAAATATTTACTATAGTTAGATGAGTTTGGCTACTCAGTAAGTGATCATCTTGGTCCTCAAAATAATCATGGTTGGAAGATATAAACATTTTCTCAATAATGTAGATTAAAAAAACAACATAATGAGGAGCATTGCGAACAAAAACATTTATGAATAACAATTTCACTTTTCACAAATCCACAGTTAAACATAATCCAAATGAAGGAAATGCATATAAACATTTTAACAAAGATTCAAAGGATTTTCCAAAATACCCTACTGGCGTCCCAAGTAGGTCACTTATATACCCCATCAGCGTCCTGATGGGTCCAAACAACCCTTGCAGGTCGAAACGTACCTCACTAGAGTACCAGATGAGTCGAAATAGCCCCTACCGGATAGGTTTAAACATTTCCTGCAGGTCCAAATATACCTCACCGGCGTCCCGGATGAGTCCAAATAGTCCTTATTGGCATAACCCGATAGGTCTTAACAATCCCTGCAGGTCCGATCATACCTCACTGGCGTCCCGGATGAGTCCAAATAGTCCCTACCGACATAACCGGATAGGTCCTAACGATCACTGCAGGTCCACTTATACTCAAATTATCTCTGAAACTCTTTAAACATCAGAAAACAACAATATCATATATGCGAAGTATCATTGAAAACATTAACATGCATTTACTTGGAGCAATTTAATAACAATCACTTCCATTGAAATATCTTTAAGTAGCTATTTAAACATTTTGTGCAATAATTTCTGAAAGTTAACAGCTCTGAAGGACATTCTTGAAATCTAACATGATAACAGGCTAGTATTAATAGACGAACTTTTATTAGAATCCAAAATTAAATAAGGAATTATCACAATTTATGGAATTACCAATTTGTAAATAATGATTTCATAGGCAATACTGCAATCAAGTGCGAAAATATAAGTTTTTCAAATAATGAGGCAATCATTTGCATATGAATTATAAAATGTCTAAATATTCAAAAACAGTAGAAGGAAATCTCATAATTTTACTAAAAGCGAAAATATCACATTTATTTCTAATAATTTATAGTATTTAAAATTTTGAACAATAGACAGGAAGATTATAAATTTATTTCTAATAATTTACGGTATTTAAAATTCCTAACACTAGATAAAATATCACAATTTTACTAAAAATATTATTTTTCAAAACAATGAGGTCACTTACACACAAAACTTATGAAATAAAAATTCTGGACGAAAATATCACTATTTATTAAAAACAGACTATTTTTAAAGAAGATAACGTCACTTACCTATAATATTTGAGAGGGAACTTTCGATAAAATTCGGCTAGAAAGAGAAAGATTTTACTGTGTTTGTACGAGGGAGAGCGGAAAAGGAAGTTCTGTAGGGCGAGAATCCTTACCCTCGTTCTAGTTAACTTCTTAAAAATTATTATTATATTACTTTATTAACTCCACCTCATACATGAGGTGTAGTACTAGTATTAAATGTGTAATGTTTAAAACCCAAGTCTACTAAAGGACATGGCAATTGAAAGGAAAAGGTGAAGGGTAAAAGGGAATAAGAGTAGTGATGGTCCCTAAAGACCATAATGCCTATGTGGACCATCATACTATAAAGAGCTTTTTTTATTTTTTATATTTTTATTTTTCAGTTCTAAAAATTAAGGTTGTTACAACACATCCTCTTTCCACTCCCTCGCTTTGGACCTCAATTATAAATGGAATTCAGGTTGCTACGTCGTTTTCTGTCATGTACACCAAGAGAAAAATAGTGCAACAAATGCCCTAGCTTGTCTCACCTTCCAACCTTTAATTACTTGTCGCGATCCCGCTCCCTACCGTCCCCGTTGGACCCACAGACTGCTAGACCCGGGTCCAACGAAGGACTATGGGTGTAGGATTATGACCACAAGTAACAAGTGTCACTCCAGTTGGAATGCGCTCAACACTTTGAAAAAGAGTTTCCAGTATCAAAGCCAGCCACAAAAGAAACGAAAAACGAAACACAATGTACGTTTTGGTCTACAATCTGGCCATATAGTCCATTTTGATTTTGTAATATATCTTGATGTTGAGCCTTCTCTTCTCCTCCCTTTCCTTTTCTCTTTGTTACTCTCTTTGTAACACTCGTAACTTTGAGCTTTTGCTCTTTTTAGTGAAAGTTAACGCTAAAAAAAAAAACCAAAGCTCTCCTCACATTCTCTCTCCTCTTAATGTATCTCCCCCATCCATCTCCCCTACATGTCTCTTCCACTTCCCCTCCCTCTAATAGTCGTTTATTCTCTCATATGCACATATGTTAAGTTCTTAATTTAATACAATACAAATATTAAATGTGCTCTTAATATAAATCATATTAATTGTGTTCTAAATACAAAAACTACTAACCTTTATTGAAAGTTATTTTTTTATTTTTTAGGTAAGTAAAGTTATTTTTTTTATGTTATATGAATTTAACAATAATAAAATATTAAATAATTAAAACACGTACATCCAAATTAGGATTTAGTTAATTTAGTATAACTCTATTTTTAAAATGATGATAATTATAGTCTTATTAGTTAATTATTAAAAATTTAATCAAGTATGGTTTAATACGAAATAGATTTGATAATGGCAATTTTTATGAATAAAATGATGAAATCTTGTAATTATTACAACTTCCTAATAATTTAATATAATAATTATAATTATTATGTTATAACCATTGTGAAGATAAATTCATTGAATTAACTCCGGCTAAGACTATATTTTATTGAAAATATTTTTTTTGACAAATATTTAGGTGATTAGTATTAAATATCATGTGTAACACAAGTGGCCCTTCATTATGCTAATGAGGTTTTCTCTCCCACAAGTCCCTGTGAGATAAAGAGTTCTCATCATTGAGCACCCCTTAATATAGGATCATGTCTAATTTCTAGTTCTTTGGGTTTACTAGTAAATTTTATTGTGATAATATATTTCTATTTTTCTATAAACCTCTTTCTTATTTTTTTTATATTCACAATGTAAAGCAAAATTTAAAATATTTACACAATATTACACTAGAATCATAAATTTCTATCAAAAATATTTATTTGAATATATATTAGAATGAATTTAGATTATTTGGTTTTTTAGTTTGCATGAGAAATACGACACATCTAATTTTAATTTTTGATAAAAAAATATATTCTAAAAGAATTCTAATAATATAGTCCATGTGTCTATATAGCCTATATAGAATATAGAGTATATAGTCGATAGCAATAATTCTATATGGTTTAAATGGTCTATAGGTGGTGCACCACATGCCAAGGTCCAAGTCCAGCCTAGCCTAACCCAGGCGACTGGGCCTAGGTTCATGTCCAGGCTAAAACTCACCATGTTCCTGTGTTCTCATCTAGGATAATTATTATACATTGACACCGTCCCATTGATCGGTGAATGATAGAGGGGGATAATACATGCCTGTACAAGAACATGGAATGAGCCAGATGGTAGGTCTCTCTATCCCACCATCATCATCCACTCTGGGATTGGACGGTTTTGATACCTTATGATTAATGATCTTAGGTTGTGATGTAGATCACAGGAATGTCCCAATTCTGATTATAGATGTACAACAATCCTTTTGGAAAGCTTATAAAACACTCCAGACCACCAGTGAACAGCCAAAAAGAAAACCAATTCGAGCTAGTTATTTACTATTCTGCAAAAAAACAAAAAAAAAGAAATAAATTTAGCACAATATGTTCTTATCTGAACTCTTTTCTTGAAGATAGTTGTGCTTTTCTTTTTGGTAGGTGGGTATGCATATGACATATAATATAAAAGCTACAGGGGAGAGATGTACATATTTTATTGTAAATTTCAAATTCACCGATCAAAAGAAAAAAAACTCAAGCAATTCAATGTGAAAGGTCCAAAACAATCTCCCAGCTCACCTATCCCTTTCCTTTTTTATGGTGAATCTTTTTTTGGGTTTTTTGGTTAAATTCAGGGACACCCATTCATCCATTCTTGAAAGAAGCGATGAGAGCCTCAATCTTGTTTATCAGATCTGAAACATTTTTTTCATCACCTTTAGGAGGGGAGGTCCACTCTTGGTAGTTGTGGAGGCTCCCCGTAAAATCAGTGAAGAGGCCATCGACTCCAACCTCATTTATCCAATAATTGTATTCGGCATATGGATCTTGGTGGAAATCTGTGTGTAAAAATTCATGCTCATCCCGAAATGTGTAAGGGTGAACCTGATACATACCCAATATGAAATCAGCTCTTGTCTGACAAATATATATTCATATGAACATGTATAGATAAACAAATAAACAACCATTCACACACATGCACAAACATAAATACAAGTACATATATATGCATATATATTTGTGGAATCAATTACAAAGAAGTACAACACGATAAGGTGTGATAAAAAAGTAGTCGCTATAGAACTGTGAATCAAGGTGAGATGCTAGAAAACCTGTTTATTTGTGTTATATCTGCTAAATGATGTGGAATTAATGCATAGGGAAATTTACATACAAACCCAAAATAGTTTTCGGAATCAGAAAAGGGTCCATATTTTAGGACATTTTACAAGAAGTGCAACATTTAAGAGTTTCTTTTTTATTCTCAATTTACCCCGGCTTGGAAGTCCAACTTTCTAAGCTAACCAAAACACAAACCAACTTCCAAACACTTTAGTTTTTCATGTTTTGGGCAGTTCGAGAGTAGGCCTTCCAAAACACACAAATACTTAGTGTTTTTGTATTTTAAGCAGGTGTTAGAATTTTGAACTGGGGGTAAAATGGGAATAAAAAAACTCCGAAATTTTGGACCTCACCATAAATATCCTAAAATATGGACCTTTTTTTAATTCCGAACATTATTTGGGGTCCATACCTAAGTTTCTCTACTTCATATGCAGAAATGAGTAACAAAAACTATAGCTTCGGACCATGTCAACTCTGTCTCTCTCTCTCTCGCACACACAGAACAAGATCACAAAATAGAAGAGTTAGACAGAAGTATACCTGTAGGTTGTGAGCATGCGCTTTGGCAACAAGGTCAGTCATAGTAGTCAAATGATTGTGTTCAGGGGGTACAATTGTATCTTTCCATGGTCCAATACCAACCACATAGTCTTTGATGAAATCGAAGTAATCATCCGAAGTAATCTCCCAGTAAGACTGCAGTTTAAAAATAATGAGTCCATATTCCACCTAGTCCTTTTGTAACGCAGAGCCAAATGGCTATGGTCCAATTGAATATGGATTATGATTTTCCACAGTCCTTTAAGGTCATTACACTATGCAATGAGATGATGGCCAGTGATGGAGTGTCAGTGGTCGTACTAATGCACTGCACTTCACAGTCCCACTTTATCAGAGTCCAAGATTTCACAGATGGTCATGACCCCAATGAATTATGAAAATACGTAGTCCATGTGATTATAGCATAGTTTCCCTTTCTTTTAAGCACTCATTTCAAGAGAAGAAAGAAGATAAGAAAGTCACATAAATACTCTCTGCAAGTTATTTCTAGAGAGTTAGTACATACAATAAGCTGTTCGCAATGTAAAATTTGGAGGCCTAATATATACTATGAGCTAATAAGTCAAATTGCCCCATTAATAAATAAGCAAATGAGAAGCATTGATAGGAAATAAGCGAAACCTGGTTTGTGTCTTGAGTTGGAATTGTCACATCATCAATCAGGAAGATCTTGGGTGAGTTTGTAAGGTTTGATATATATACAAGTGAAGTTGGAGCAAAGGACTGGATAAATATAGGCTGCTTTATCCAATCTTCTGACAAATACTCCCCTTTAAACCCATACTTTTGAAGAAGTTCTACAAATTTGTCTTCATACTTCTTTCCATCAGCCCATTTGACCTGCAAAATATTTGAACTCGATATTTCCACAGCATAACCTGCAATATATCTGAATCTCATATGAAACTCAGATTGTTATCAATATCTAGGGACACCGTAGATTGTGCTACAAAATTTCATCAGTTATAGGCTTGCAATGTGAGGAACTTACCTGGATTGTTCTTGACTTGAGAACGACAACTAATCTTGTATCCTGCTCATATCTATTCTTGTTGGTCGTTTTTTCTTATTGGGCTATGAATTTGGGGTTCTATATCCTGCACATATCTTAGCTTCTTGTTTGACATTGTTTATGGGTTAGCCATCATTCTGCTATTTCTACCAAGATACCGATGGGAATATTGATATTGCTTGGTGGCTAAATTTAACCCATGCACATGAGTGGTTATAGAAAAAACATGGGTACAAATAACGGACACCCCTAGCTATTAAAAAAAAAATGCTCTTAACTTGGAGGAGAAAGGATGACTAAAGAAAAAACCAAAAACAAATGCAGAGATCAAGGACATCATTGGCTTCTACTTTAGTAAATGCAATTAAGCATTTCGGGAACAAAGTGGGAAGGGACAAACCCACAACAGATAACTGACTAAAATCTATATGAGAACTTCTTCTAATGAGACAAAAATTTCTTATGCCCTAGAAAGATTTGTATCATATCTTATAGATCACAAAACCTATATCATAACTTTTCAGATAAAGACCGTCATAAGATGAACAGCAAAAAATTATGGCTCTCATGCATATACAAGGGCAAGTGTTACATTTGAACTAGATAATGAAGTAAACAGTGGTATTCACAAGATGACAACTTAATTGTTGAAATGATGATCAAACCATATTTTGAAATGTGAAGTACAAACGATGGTCATAAAACTCAAAACTAGGACTCAACATGGCACATATCAGTTCACTTGACTTCGCTGCTCGTGACCTGTATAACAAATTGATATCATATTATATGGACACATAATTTCATCACTAGTAAGCTAGTCATACTCGCTGCGCACTGAAGCTACAAAAAAAGAATTATTCTGTTTTTCCCCCTAAAACCTTCCATTGTTTGGAATCCTTTCCGGCCAAGTAATAAAGCCAGGTCATGATCAACCTAAATGAAGAAAATACTTTATTTGAACAACATCTTCCCACCCATAGAAGTTAGAACCTAATTGTCGCTCGAAACTTTTTGTGCCCAAAATTATATAGCGATCTACACTCTACAGCATGTAATTTCTGACATATGTCCATGATAACGAAAGACTAGGAGCAAATGTATGAGAAGCAAGCGTCAGGGTGAGGATGACTGTATAAATCCAATGTGCAGGAAAGTCACAACTGCTAATGCCCTTACTTTCCCAGCTATTCATGCAACAATATGAACTGAGTTTCACTTACATGTTGGTTGATGAAAACTGGGTTTTTCATCTCAGGGTAGATTCCAACAACTCGTGGAGCATCTAGTGCAATTGAGATAAATTCTTCAAAGGTAATTATTGGGAACTTTCCTGAATGACAAATTGACAGAAAAAAAGCTTTAAAATCAAGATTGTAACCATAATATCTGTGACAATAAAGACGTCCATGTGAACGATCACAATTAACAAAAGCAAATATTGGAAATTTCAAAGGTACAATGAGGAAAATATCAATAAAAGATAAACTCGCAATTTATAGTTTTTCGCAATTTATAGTTTTTCCTCTTCTTTTTCTTTTTCTTTTTTCAATTATTGGCTTGGAATTCATATCTAAGCCGATTTTATACATTAGAAGCTAGGCTGACATATACAGTTTCAAATTTGTTTATTACAAACTATTTAATGGTTGATTTTCTATTGATTATCTCGTTGTTCTTTTCTGCACCTGGCATCTTAAAATAGGCCGTTGACATATTTTATCAGGAGATTTAGACAATTAAAACAGGAGGGCAACTTATAAGATCCTTTCTATGTTAATAAATGGAAAATGTTTTGGTGTGGCGATTGTTCCACGCTGACGCTTTACCCAAAAGTCAAATAGTCCTTTTTGACTTCGAGAAAAAGTGCCATCATCAGCACCGTTCATTTGAAATATATGCTGCAGATGACCTAGGCAGGATCTTTTGTGCTGTGGCAAAGGACCCTTAATAAAAAGGATATGGGGTCTGCATCTAGAGGAAGAGATAATTTATCAAACAAAATAATATTTATAGAAAATGGTGTAATTGATATATGTACTAGCATACAAAAGTAACCAAAAAATATGTGTTGAGAATTGCACAGCCTTTGAAGACTTAAAGGCTACACCAAGTAACCTGTCCACCAGGAAATGCTAAAGAGAGACTGATCCTAGAAAGATGGGATTCCCTTCTACCCACCCAACAAAGCAGCCAAGCAAGGTAATCTCTCTTGCATACACACCCCACATTTGAGCATCACATTATGGTGATAAGCAATGTTCTAGTAAGGGTAAGGACCTTAAACTTTCCCTTAACCCATCCCAATCCAAGGTAAAGGAGGTGGTTTGTGTTAGATAAGCAGCCAGCGTAAAATTTGTCACATCGTGTCATGAAAGTCGTTGGGATAAGGCTTGGATGATGATGGAGAATTATGGTGATGAGTATTGTATGTTAGATTATTGTATTATGCTTTGAATCAGCGTTTTAAAAATCGCCGAGTCGAACCGGACTCGCCCGGTTCGACTCGAAATTCACGAAAAAGGGACCGGATCGGTTCAAAAACCGGGAATCGTCCGGTTCTAGAGAGAACCGGACGATTCTGCACAGTGACTCGCCGATTCACTGTGCGGAATCGGCAAGTCCGTGAAGAACACGGGTTGCACAGTGTTCTTCACGGATTTTTTTCAAATTTGTCATTTTTTGATCATTTTTTTTGTTTTTTTCGGCACGTGATCTGTTTTTCAGGCTGTAAACAGCTTTATTCAGCTTTTTTAACGATTTAATGGTGGAAAAATTGGTTGTTTTTGGATCAAGAAAAATTCGGGGTTTAGGGTTTCCGCCATTTTTGAAATTTCATGCCAAATAAGGCATGAATCTTTCAAAATTTGTTGGCATATTGATCTTAAAGCTGTGAATCAAAATATTTTGTTACTAATTTGTGAAAATCGTTGAGAAAAACAGACTTTTTTGGAGATTGAAGGCTTCGGTTCACAAAAACAGGTAAGAACTTTGGGTTTTTTTGTTTTTCCGCCATTTGATTTATTTCATGGCATATTTTGAACAAAATGAGTTCAATAATTAGGGTTTTTAATCTTTATTGTGTCTAGTATGATTTAAAATTTTTAATTTTACGTAATCTGGTCAATTACAGCAAGAAATTTGATATGAACAGTGAGATGTCAGGGGAAAAAAATTCCGCTGTTTTTTTTTTTTTTTTCCGCCTTTTGATTTTGTTTTCATGATATATTAGAAATAATGTGTTAAAAATTTAGGTTTTTGATTCCTTATATTGTTGTTTATCAGAAAATATAGTCAATTGGATGTAATTTATTCACTTGGAGGTGAATTTTTGAGTTAAAATCGCTTATGTAAAACGACTCTGTGAAGAACAAATTTTTTTTTTTTTTTTTTTTTTTTTTTTTTTTTTTTTTTTTTTTTTTTGTAGCCCATGATAGAATTTTTTGTAATCTATGATCGAATTTTTTGTAATCCATGATCAAAATGTTTGTTTTTTTTTCTTGTAATCCATGATCGAATTTTATTTTTTATTTTTTATTTTTGTAACCCATGATAGAATTTTTTGTAATCCATGATCGAATGTTTTGTAATCCATGATCGAAATGTTTGTTTTTTTTTGTAATCCATGATCGAATTTTTTGTTTTTTGTTTTTTATGTAACCCATGATAGAGTTTTTTGTAATCTATGATTGAATTTTTTGTTATCCATGATGTAATTGTTTTTTTCTTTTTTAGTAATCCACGATCGAATTTTTTGTTTTTTTTTGTTTTTTGTTTTTGTAATGCATGATCGAATTTTATGTAATCCATGAACGAATTTCTTGTAATCCATGATAGAATTTTCTGTAATCCATGATCGACTTTTTTGTAATCCATGATCGAATTTTATGTAATCCATGATCGAATTTTTTGTAATCCATGATCGAATTTTCTGTAATCCATGATCAACTTTTTTGTAATCCATGATCAAAATGTTTGTTTTTTTTACTTGCAATCCTTGATCGAATTTTTTGTGTTTTTTTTTTTTTTGTAACCCATGATTGAATTTTTTGTAATCCATGATGGAATTGTTTTTTTTTGTTCTTGTAATCCACGATCGAATTTTTTGTTTTTTTATGTTTTTTTTTTTTTTTGTAATCCATGATCGAATTTTATGTAATCCATGATCGAATTTTATGTAATCCATGATCGAATTTTTTGTAATCCATGATCGAATTTTTAGAAAATTTATGAATTTTTTTTTTTAATCCATGATCGAACTTTTTGAAAATTTGTTAATTTTTTTTTTAATCCATGATCGAATTTTTTGAAAATTTGCTGTACTTTTTTTTTTAATTTCTTTTTATCCATGATCGAATTTTTTGAAAAATGATGATTTTTCGAAAAGATGTGAAAATCGTGATAAAGTTTTGATTATCATGATGTATTAAACATTTAAACCTAATTTTTAATTTTTATTGTTTGAGTTTGCTGTAATTTTTTTTTTTTTTTTTTCATGATCGAATTTTTTGAAAATTGATGATTTTCCGAAAAGATGTGAAAATCGTGACAAGGTTTTAATTATCATGAGGTATTAAACCATATTTTAAATTTTTATTGTTAAAGTTTTTGTTGAAAAAATTGTATGTTGATGGATTATTTATGCAAAAAAATGCATGTTATTATATTTTCAATACAAAACTGTATTTTTTTTATTTGTTGTTCATGGATTTTTAAGTTGGAATGACTGATGTTAGCCGGCTCTTTGAAGAATTGTTTTTATTATTAATTTTTTAATGCAAAAAATGTATGTTCTTGATAATTGAGTTGTAGCCATGTTTGGAGCTTGCATTTTGTATTATTCTAAATGTTTGTAATTGATATGTACGAAATATTATTGTCAAAAAAGGTATTTTGCAATAACAAATAACAACGAATATGACTACATGAACTACCGCAACATATTATCACTACATATTGTGATTATTTTTCTTTTTGAACTGTCAGGTTAATTTAAACTTTTTACATCTTAAAACAGTTGAATCATGTCAAGATCTATAGAAGACCCTGCATGGCAACATGGGGTCAGACTTGATCTCAACAAGAAAGACAAAATTATTTGTAATTACTGTCAAAGAGTGATAAGTAGTGGGGTACATAGGTTCAAGCAACACTTGGCAGGGGTTAAGGGAGAAGTTTCTGCATGCACTAGTGTCCCTAGTAATGTAAAAAAACAGATGGTGGCAATTCTTAATGCTAGCAAAGGTAAAAAAATTGCCAAACATAGGACATATCAATATTCGCATATTCATCCAAAAACATGAAAATTCTTAATGGAGTACCCTCATTTTTTATTGAATTCCTAAAAAAACAATATTTATAATGAATTTTAATAATTTTTTCGGATTTTTTTGAAGCTTTATTCTGACCGATTCACCCGATTCCGATCCGGACCGCCGATTCGCCGATCCGGATCGCCGATTCGCCGATCCGGATCGGTTTTTGAAAAGCCCGATCCGGGTCACCGATCCGGTTTTTAAACCATTGCTTTGAATAATTCACGCACATCCTATATTCCAAAATTATAGCCCTAACTTCTTATACATTACCATTTTAAAGATAATTCAAAGGGGTGGGATCCAACAAAACCCAGGATGGTTCAGCCAAATATGTTACCAACATGAAATTTATCCCGAAGGGTTTACCATTACTCCATTGGCAGCCTATTAAAATTATTAGCCTTATAAGCATTCTTCTTGGAGTAATCCTATAATGCTAAGAGGAAAGCGTGAGAGTAGTGTATAAGCATGGAAAACACATATTTATGTTGTTTGAAATGTGTTTTCAATGCATTTCAATAAATGGCATTGAACTGCATAAAAAGTTTTAGTTTAGACTCTCACTCTTCAGACAATTACCAATATGAACTGTCAAATCTATCTAGATTTTACATAAATGAGTGGCATGTTCAATGCAAGAATCGATTATCGATATAGCAAGTTTGTTTATGAATAAATTTTAATTTGTTATACCAAGAAAGTGAATTTCGCAAAGGATTTCACCTAGTAATCCTACTCATGTTTGATAAGTAGCTACAAATTGCTTTTTGATGAAATATCCTAAAACAAGCACATTCAAATAGACAAATTTGTCACTCGTAAGGGGAATAGAGTTACCATTTTGTTAGTGAAAAACTAATAAATCTATAAAATCAAAAGCTATTGCATACAAGCCAACAACTTATAATTTTATCTCAGGATGGAGTTCTAGGTAATCCTAGCTTAGAACAGATCTAAGGACTTAAAAGTTTGCCAATCTATTCAAGATATTGTTGGCCTTTTTATCGACAAAAGAGGCAGCTTTACATTAAATGGACGTGATGAGGACCCTGATCTCATGGAAGGCAACAATGGAGGCCAATTCACTACATTTCTAGATCCAAACATTTGTATTAGAGAAGAGGAACTCCTGCTTGTGTAGCCCAAAAGATATAAGAAAGAAGAGGAATATGAAAATGCAACCGAACAAACAAAAAAGAACATGAAAATGGTAACTTCAGAGAGGCCCTTTATCTTTTGCTTTTGGATAGTTCAGCTTCAATCCCAAGAGGAAGTTCTGAACCCTGAAAATTTCTCCACTAAACCATGTGTCACACTTTTGGACTGAAGGTTAGGGACAGAGAGGACCCCATTGTTCTACCATTCTACATTTCTTAAACACTAAAGGGACTTCACTGTGCTACAGGACATCTATAATCTCTAAAATGCACTCATATCACAGTGCTGCTTAACTCCCATGCACTAAAAACCTTGTTTTCAAGCTCCAACAAGCTCTCTTCGTACAGTTTAAACAGTGCCAAAAAATACAACAAGATCAAAGGACAAGTTCTTATAGAATCAGGGACAACTTCTGATGGAACTACAAGCTTTAAGCCAAATAAGAAAATAAAATCAAACTCACATGGTGAATCTAAATTGCAACAAAAAGTGCCCTACCATCTCCACACCCACTCTGACAAGGTGCAGAAGTAGGGAAATAAACAAAAGGACAAGGGTAACAACTAACAAGAGGTGATGACAGAAAACAAAACACAAGAAAATAGTAAAAGGGTAAAAAGGAAAAGAGAGACAAAAGCTATACTAAAACAGGGAGAAGAAATTGAAATTAAAATAGGAAGGGAAATATGACAATACTATCATAATCCTCTTCATCTTTTGAAATAAGAATGCCATTGTCAAGTGAACCGGAATTCCTCGAGTGCTTCATTGGTTATTGATAGAAGTTCGACCAAAACAATAGGCAACGATTTGATGGTAAAATTTCTGTTTTTCTAAAATTTAGACATCAAAATTTGTATCATTCTTTATATCACACTATTAAATCAACAAAACATATGCACACAGTTTGGCTGTTCAAAGCCGCCGATCTATCTTTCTTTATTCACAAACGTTTCTCAGAAAACAGCAGGTGAAGAAAGGATTTTCTAACACAACTTGTTCTTTATGCTAGAGAATTTCACTCGGAGTATTTGATTTTTTTTTCTCCTTATAGATTTATATACCAGAAAATTTCACACGGAGTATTTGATGTTTGTTTTTTTCTCTTTATAGATTTATAAAAGGCAGTGGTTCCCTTAGAAAAAGATACAGTAATCTAATAAGCTTAGTTAATAGTAATGAGCTTGAATGGCTATTTGTCTATTGAGGGAACTGACCGTTGTATGATTGATCCCGAAACTTGTATCTCTGCTTCAGTCGCAGTGTCTTGAGCTCTTCAAGTGTGAAGTCAACTGCATGAAGCAACATAATTCAATAACAAACCAGAGATATCATGCTTCTATATAGGATAAAACATACTACGTATGATGCAATACCATTTGTTAAATGACAATGTCCATAGGTGTCATCATCACCATCCAATAAAATGAAGTATGGTGATAAAGAAAGTGGGGCCCACCAAAATAGAACATGACCCCATGGTGGCTCCCATTCTATCATCACTGCACGAGAACAGGTAACGATCCCAATCCTGGCTTCCACTCGCCTCTCATCACCATCAATTTCATTGGACATAGATGACCCCAATGCATCATGACTTTCCATAATTGAGAGTGTCATAGTATGCATTCCATGAGAGTAGAGAGCTTCATATTTTCACATTGTTTGTACAAAACTAAATCTTATAGAAACTATGAAAGAGGTTACAATGATTAAAAGGAATGCAGGTATAAAGGTTTCTTTACAAAAATAGCAATTAATTATAGCAGCACAGATTAATAAGAACTTCAGATGACAACGTGGGATATGTATATGAAGATTCAAGCACAGAGATATAATGGACTCTCTATACCAGAAACTGAGTTTGAATTAGTGAACCAAAAATGGTCCTAAAGCCTTAAGAAAACATGAAATAGAGTTCATATATGAAAGAGCATCATGTTTACATGTTTACAGCCAAAGCATTTCTTTTCCTTTCCTTGATAGTCACAGTTTTGCCTAGATTTTTTTTGGGTTCAAGAGCAATTCTGTAAGCTTTGGACTGAGCTCACCAGTGAACCATCCAGTGATATTCTCCCCTTGGACTTCATAGGTTCTTTTGCGGTTGGCAAACTCCTTGTGCTTGGCAACATCAGTAACATCATTAAGGCACACATCATGGAAACATATGAGTGCCCCATCTTTAGTGGCAAGAATGTCAGTTTCTATAAAATCAGCACCCTCTTCAATAGCTCTCTACAAAAAGCAAACAGAGGGTAAGGTCTTTTTAGATTTTTATGGATTGTGTGAGTATGAAATTTTAGAGGACTAAGGAAAAGAGAAGCCTAATTCTGAGGAAATCAAGGAACTGTAGAGGTTCGATATTTAAAGAGATGAAAGGAATGATGCGAAGCCCAATCTAAGAAGTCAGGGAGCGTTTAGAAGATGAGATTGAATAATGATAATCACAAGTCAGAGAATTGGAAGGAAGACCAGAATCCCCAATGCCAAATAATTCAATGATTTTTGGCAAATGGTTCCAAAGAATAAAAAAACTAAAGTGAACCAAAGATTTCAAGGAAGAACAAGAAAATTGTAGAACTTACCATATATGCAGGGGATGTCTCTTCAGGAAGTTCCCCATTTGAACCTCGATGAGCAACATTATATGGCCTAAAAGTTTGAAGGAGTCGCCGATTTGTATCTTTTAAATGGCTTGGAAGTGGGTATAAAGGCCTTCCATCGCATCCGTGGACGAGCAACACGACTAAGAGTGGAACCAAAACTGCAATAGCAGAACACATCATTCTAACTATTTAAAAAGTTAACGCAGAGCGCCAAAAAAACCACATAGTAAAGGCTTTGCTATTACAAGACACAGCAATTGATCTCACACTACAAAATTCTTATAAACCCAGACATGAGAGAATCCATTCAAACAAAACAGGCAAGCAAAAGATTTCATAACCTCATAATCCATTGAAAAGAGCCTGCAGAGAGGAAAGAAATAACTTTCCAGCCAAGCTCTTTAAATATAACATAAACCTAAAATACACAGAGAACCCATCTCATAAATGAAGCACACACACAGGCTATTGTTGTATACACATTCATGGTCCACTAAACAAGAGTTATGGAGATCTCTTCAAGTATCTTCACGTCAAATATCTCATATACCAACCCAAATACAGACATAAAAGGAAAACTATTTGTACATATCTAGTAGCTAAATAGCACAGAGTCTAGAGAGAGGAAGACGGTGTAATATCATTGTAACAGCAAATAAAGCACAAGATAATTAATATCAAGTCTATGATCCGGTGTTTGAAGTATAGAGAGATAAAGGCAAGATCTTTCCAGGTTATCCAATACCAATGTCACTAGTATGAAGAACGAAAATCCAGTCAACCCAGAGAGAAAGAGAAAGAGAAAGAGAGAGAGAGAGAGAGAGAGAGAGAGAGAGAGAGAGAGAGAAAGCTCAGTCCCAAAATCCAAAGAACCCCAAAAAAAAAAAAATGGAGTGAAAGAACTCTGACCCAAAAATGAAAGAACCCAGAAAAAGAGAGGGAGCTCAAGAATTCAGGGGAGGGGGAGGCAGGAAACTCTGAAGAAAATGGAGAAAACTTACATAGAGAAGAGAAGAAGGATTGGAGCTCGAGAGACATTTGACCCCACTTCCTATCTACCCCTCAAAACACCACCCTTTAGTTTCTCTATCCTCTCTCTCTTCATGGATCGTGTTTGTATAGGCGTTGTTCCCCTGTTTCGTAGGGGAATATTCTGAGCAATCATCGGTTTTATTCCAGAAGATCTAGTAGGAGAAATCAACACAAAAAAACACAATTTTTAGAGAAAAAGCTTTGAATTTCTGTTAAGGTTCGCGTGGCGTTATGGGTTCTTTCTCTCACTGGAAAGACGCAATCAAAAAACTAATATGGCTTCTTTCTCTCTCTCTAGAAAGCAAAGGGGACAGCTGTGCTGCTAAGTGCCTGTTTTTGATAAGTCAGTGCGTCTGATATTTTGGACTTTCTCTCTCTAGAAAGCTCCTTTGGACTTTCTCTCTCTAAGAAGCCTCCTGATTCGGATTTTCTCTCTCTGGAAAGCTACTTGGATTTTCTCCCTACAAAAAGCCAGCTCACACACGAGACCTACTTACTCTATCCAACTGAAAGTCAGATACCCAAGTTTGTCATTTTTTATATTCTTGATGGCAATTCGTCTTGTAAGAATTTATCTCATCGCTTGCACACAGAAAAATAGAAAATTGTTTTACGCGGGTTGGACTGCATGACTACATATGCGGTCCAAAAAAGTGTAAAGCATCCATCTTTAAGATGGATGCAAGTAGGTGTTCCATCTAAAAGGAAATCAACCGTCCAAAATATTTTCTTACTAGAATTATTATTTTTCGTTTTTTAAATTTACTTCTATTTTCATATTCATGATCTCCAGTTAGAGATTATATATCCTTAAAAATTAAGTAAAAAAATCCATCTAACAAATAGATTTTATTAATAGGCCCGTATTTCTACATATGCGGGCTTGGCCGTCTAAAAACCGGGTCCCAAAAAAATTTATATAAGAAAATTATTTCATACGGGTAATACCGCATTTTTATGTATGCGCCGCATTTCTACGTATGCAGTCCAGAAAGTGTAAAGCATCAATCTTAAAGATGGATGCAAATAAATGTTCCATCTAAAACAATGGAAACTGACGATCCAAATATTTTTTTACTAGAATTATTATTTTTAATTTTTAAAATTTATTTATTTTTTCATAGTTATGATCTCTATGTTAGATATTACATGTCCTTAAAATTAAGTCTTAAAATCTATCTCAAAAATAGATTTATTAAGAGGCTCGCGTTTCTACATATGCGGCCTTGGCCACATAGAAACCAAGTCCATTTATATAAGGTTGAAATTTTATATGAAAAATTATATGACACCATTTACTTTTGGAACAAGGTGGTCACAATTAATCTTGACCATTAGATGGAAAATTGGGTGGCTGTATTTATTCCATTGATCAAACACAAAGTTCAAAAGAAATTTTCTCGAACTTGATGATATACCCAAGCTATTAGATTGTATATGGGATGGTTGTAAGTAACAGTGACCTCCTTGTACCAAAAATAAAAATAGTCTCATCATATATATCCCCCTTTTTTTCAAGTTTTATAGATATGTTCGACAAGTACCTTTATTTGATTTTAAATTTCATAATTAGGATTTATTTTATTTAGACAGAGTTTATTTTCAAAAGTTCCAAGTGTTTATAGACGACAAGTACCTTTATTTTATTTTAAATTTCATAATTGGGGTTGAACATAGATTTCAAGCCATCATAAGGTATCTAGCACTAGAACTACACCTTCCAATAAAATTTAAAGGTGCGCCACTTATATAGTGGGGTTGGATTATGTCTATAAGTTGGATTATGTGTCAACGATTGGGTAACACTAATATGTTTGAAAAAAGGTTTAGAAACACATGGAACATGACTAATTAAATGTCTATATTTTTTAAATACATTTCAATTTGAGAATGTTGTATTTTTATGGGAAAATAGATCATGAGACCATTTATCTTTTAGTACAAGGTGATTATAATTAATGTTGACTATTGGATGTGAACTTGGTTGGCCGCATTTATTATATTGACTAAGCTTAAAGTTTAAAAGAATTTTTCTCATACTTTTACACACCCAATTACTTCCTAACCATAAAAACATGGAGTGTCCATAGTTTGGATTATGTGTTGAGAATTGGGTAACACTAATATGTGTGTCAACAAATCTAGAAAGACATGGAACATGACTAATGAAGAGTCTATTTGTTGAAATACATTTCAATTTGAGAATGTTGATTTTTATTGGGAAATATACAATGCAAATATTTACCTTTGATACAAGGTGGTAACAATTAATTTTAACCATTGGATGTAAAATTGGTTGGCCGCATTTACTCTACTATCCATGCTCAAAGTTCAAAAGAAAATTTTTTGAACTTTGTGACACATCTAAGCTATCAGATTTCACATCGGATAGTTACAAGTAGTTATGACCTCCTTTTACCATAAGCAAATGGTCTCATTGTATATAATCTTTATTTTTATTTAAAAATACCAATCCCTACCAATAATTTTTTACTAATTATATATAGTAAGATTATTTATCTTTAATACAAGGAGGTCACATTCATTTATAACCATCTGATGTCCATGTGATTATTCCATTTAACAAATGCACAGGATATTGTATACATATAATCATAGAAATAGCCTATTGTCTTGACCACTAGTTGCACGGGCAGCAAGCTTCTTGATCACATAACGCCTAACAAATGTCCCTAATGATTTGTAAGGGATTGGGATAGTCTTAATCAGGGTATGAAAACTCGACGAGTCGAATCGGACTTGCCCGATTCGACTCAGGAATTGGCAGTCCCCGTGCCAGTTCCACCACAATACCAGGGATCGTCCGTGTCTGGAGAGAACCGGGCGATTCCCAATAGTGAATCGCCGAGTCACTGTTGAGACTCATCAAGAACACGGGCTGCACAATGTTCTTTACGATGTTGATGGTTTTTTGTCATTTTCTTATCATTTTCCATCTTTGTCAGCTTTATAATCGAATCTTGCAAGGTTTATTTTAAATTTTTTAGCCATTTCAGTCAATAAAAGGTAGTAAAAATCACCGATTTTGATAAAAAAAAGTTGGATTTGTGAAGAACCCTAAAAACGTTTTAGGGTTTCGCCATTTCTTTGATTTTAAGTAAAAGAGGGCATCATTTTTTGTAAAATCTAAGGGTTAATGATTGTAAGAGTATTGTTCAGAAGGTTTTGTTCATAATTTGTGAGTATTTTGGACGAATTCATATCAAATTTGAATTTGAAGCCATGAGTGAACAAAAAACAGGTATGAACTGCGTTTTTTTTTTTTTCCGCCATTCTATCAAATTCACTCGATATTTTACAAATAATATGTTAAATTTATAGGATTTTGATTCGTTATAGTGTTGTTTATCATCACTTATATTCAATTTGATTATATTTATTCAATTTGAATTTGATTTTTGAGAAAAAAAACACTGATGTCTGTAAAGAAATATGGACTGCGTTTTTTTTTTCCCCGCCATTCTATCAATTTCACTCATAAATAATATGTTAAATTTATAGGCTTTTGATTCGTTATAGTATTGTCTATCATCACATGTATTCAACTTGATTATATTTATTCAATTTGAGTTGGATTTTTGAGAAAAAAAGACTGATGTCTGTGAAAAAAAAAAATGGATTGAGTTTTTTTTTTCCTGTCATTCTATCAATTTCACTAAATATTTTGTAAATAATGTGTTAAATTTATAGGGTTTTGATTTGTTATAGTGTTGTTTATCTTCACATGTATTCAATTTGATCTGATTTATTCAATTTGAGCTTGATTTTTGAGATTGAATGACTAATGTCTGTGAAGAACTGCGTTTTTTTTTTTTCCTCAATTCAATCGATTTTATTTAATATTTTGATAATAATGTGTTAATATTATAGGGCTTTGATTCCTTATACTGTTGTTTATCAAAACATGTATTCAATTTGATGTAATTTATTCGATTTGAGTCGGATTTTTGAGTTGGAATGACTGATGTTAGGTGGGTCTTTGAAGAACTGTGTTTTTTTTTTTTTTTAATTCATGATCAATTTTTTTGAAAAATGTGATTTTCCAAAAAATGGTGACCAGTTTTTTATTATCATGAGGAATTAAACAATATTTTTAATTTTTATTGTTGAATTTTTAGTTCAAAATTTGCATGTTGATAGATTATTTATGCAAAAATATACATGTTATTATATTTTTAATGCAAAACTGTATTTTCTAATTTGTAGTTAATGCAAAAAAATACATTAACAAATACATGATGTTAAACTGTATTATATTTTTAATATGGTTTTGCATTAAAAATATATTTTAAATTTTTAAAATTTTTAATGCAATAAATACATGTTAAATTGTATCATCATGAGGAATTAAAGTGAATATCATTGTAAAAAAATCGTGGCATGTAAGATAATTATATTATCTTGCATTTTTCAATTTTATTATTAAATTTTTAATCCAAAAAATGTATGTTCTTGATAATTGAGTTGTAGCCATTTTTGGAGCTTGTATTTTTTATTATATTATCTTGCATATTTGTAATTGAGATGTACGACTATTTGTGATCATTTCAATCGAGTTGGGATTGTGCCCACTATATCATTGTAAATTTTATTTGTGGCATTGTGAATGACTATATCATTGTAAATGTTTTTTGTGTCAAATATATGTGTAGTGGCATTATGGATGACTATATTAATGTAATTTTTTTCTTGATTCTAGGTGTGACTTATACATACATAATGTTGCATAAATATTTTTTTTTCTTAGTAGGAACTAATTCATGTTTGTCGAAATGAAGATTTGTGACAAGTCCATATGTATTGGCATTGTGAATTACTATACCATTGTAAATATATTTTTTATTGAAATTATATCAATGTAAATTTTTTGTTCTATATGTAGTGGTTGATATAGGCTATTTTTATCTATAATATTGTATAAATAAATTATTCTTTCCAGTAGGTACTAAAATATTTTTGTCAATAGAAGTATTTTGTATTAACCACAACTATAACTTCATGAACTACCCCTAGATATTATCACTACACATAGTAATTATTTTTCATGTTGAACTGTCAGGTTAATTTTTAACCTTTTACATATTAAAGTTTAACCATGGCAAGATCTGTGGAAGACCCTGCATGGCAACATGGGGTCAGACTTGATCCCAACAAAAAAGACAAAATTATTTGTAATTACTGCCAAAGAGTGATAAGTAGTGGGGTACATAGGTTCAAACAACACTTGGCAAGGGTTAAGGGAGATGTTTCTGCGTGGAATAGTATCCCTGATAATGTAAGAAAGCAGATGACAGCATTTCTCAAAGCTACCAAAGGTAAAAAAATTGCAAAGCAGAGGATGGATGAGGAGATAGCTAGTTTCTATATGCCATCAAGTGGGAATGATTCAGAAAAGCAATATAATAGTGACTTGGAGATAATCACAAGAATGAGTTTACAGGAAACATACCAGAGGAAACGCGGGTTTAGAATGCCTGGTGGTTATGACATGGGCATGCATAGTGGGCCTAGCTCAGACATGCGTGGCGGCCCCAGCTCTAGCATGCATGGCAGGTCCAGCTCAAATATGTATGGAGGGGTTGGTGGCAATATATAACAAAAAGAATCAGACGTTGAAGAAATTGTTTCTAGCTTATCTAGGAATGCCAGTATTGCAGGTCATGGTCGTATAGACCCATTTTTCTCAAAGCCTAAGTCAAAACAGATGATCCTTAAAGGCATGGTGAAATGTACGAGAAACATATTGGGCAAATATATTGGTAAATAGTTCTACAATAAAGGGATCCTCTTTGATGCAGCCAATAGCCCATATTTTTCACCTATGGTCAACGCAATCCAGTGAGCCGAGCCCAGGGTAAAACCCCCGATGGCATATGAGCTCAGTGGGCCAATATTGGATGAAGAGGTGGAGGAAGTTAGAAAGTAAATTGAAGAATATAAACAGAGTTGGCCAAGAACAGGCATTACTCTCATGAGTGATGGTTGGTTGAATAAAGTTAGCAAAAATGAGTTTGTAAACTTCTTGGCCTATTCCCCAAAAGGTACAGTTTTTTTGTCTAGCAAAGACTTATCAGGGACGAAGAAGGATACAAACTTCTACGTACGACTATATGATCAGATAGTGGAGGAGGTGGGAGATAAACATGTAGTCCAGTTTATTACAAACAATGCGCGTGCATGTGTTTCTACGGGCAGCAAGTTGATGAATAAGAGGAAGCATCTAGTATGGACCACGTGTGCTGCACACATCATCGATCTTATGTTAGAGGAGATCGATGAGATCAAAATTGTGAAGGAGACTCTACAGGAAGCAAAGTTGGTGTCAAGATTTGTATATAACCATTATAAAAATTTATTTTTCTTCAGATAACAGTTTAAGAAAAAAGAGATAATCAGGCCTGCCATAACCCGCGTTGCGACAGATTACTTGGCTGTGGCTCCATTCGGGAATCTGAAGGTGCAATAAAGTGATTATTTACCAGTAAAGAGTGGTTAAATGACCGCCTCTCGAAGTCCAGTATCGGGCTAAAAGTGGACGGCATAGTCTCAAATAAGAGGTTCTGGTCTCGATGTTCTAGTATCGTAAAGGTCACTGCCCCTTTGGTCCCGGTGTTAAGAATGATGGATACTGACAAGAAAGCTATCATGGACATCCTTTATGAAGGTATCGAGAGGATCAAATTAACTATTGGGGAGAAGTGTAGTTTTGTTAGTAAAGTGATCGAGATTATAGAAAGAAAGTGGAACACCAAATTTGGACGTCAAATTCATTATGCAGGTAAATATATATTTATATCATTTGAATGTTTCATTCTAAATTATTTTTTTATGAAATTTTAAATGACATTTCTCTATCTATATATTTTCTAGGTTACTATTTCAACCCAAAATTTTTCTATTTGACATCTGAACATCCCTACAAGATTATGGAAGGGGTCAGATATATTATTGCCAGGTTAGAGAGAAGCCATCGAAACCAGGTAGCAGCAATACAATAGGTATTATTTAATATTTGGGTAAGAACTTGATTGAGTTGTTATATTTGTGAGGAATAATGCACTAAAACGATATTTTGTTTTAGCTTGCTATGTATAGGGACGCTATAGGATCCTTCGGAACTAGACTTGCCAGGAATTCTCGAACTAAGATGGATCCAGGTTATCCCCTAACTAATATTTTATTCATTCATATATTTAATCTTATGAATTGTTCTTACCCTTACAATGTTTTTTTACATTTTAATCCAGTTGAATGGTGGGAGATATATGGTAGTGATGCACCTCACCTAAAGAGGATAACAATCAAGGTGCTCTCCCAGACATGTTCTGCTACTAGCTGTGAGCGAACGGTTTCACACTACTAGGAGGAATCGAGTCGCTTCGAACAAGCTTCATAAACTAGTCTACATTCATTACAACTTAAACCTTCGAGAGCGACAAATAGAAGGAAGCTTGAAGACTATGGGCCAATAGACTTGGACACAATATTTATCACAAACACAGCAGAACAATGGGTAGTAGAAGAAGACGAGCCAGTGTTGCACAAGAAAGCGTTCCTTGAGGCTATCGGTGAGGAAGATCTTGAAGAAGGTGATGAGCAGCATGAAAGAGGAAGCAGCCCGCCAACCTATCCACAATTCGTCAGAGATGTCGGTGATATTGTACCTAATGAGGGAGACTGGGAAGGGGGTTTAAGGGAAAATGAGAGAGATGATGATTTTGAGGCCACCCAATCCCAGCCAAATTATTCACATATCGAGTTCTAACAACAAGAGGGTAGGGATGAGCACGATATTGTAGGTAAGCATGAAGGATGGACAAGCTTCAGGGATTTTGGATTAAGACCACAATAAAACACTAACACTCAGGGATTTGGGTATAGTCAGGTGCCCACTAATTTAGATGATTCGTTTTAGAACGAGTCAATGAATTGTCACGCGAATTCAATCAATAGCACCAGCGTGACCAAGATGAAGAACGACGTTGTCTGTCATTTTATTTTTAGATCGTATGTTACGAATTGTATTTTTTAATTGTAGTCCATGTATGATGATATACTTAATCCATGATAATTCTATGTTTATCCTTTTGTGTGATGTAAATTAAATGGTAAATAGTAGTTCATGCAGGGAATGAACATATCAATATTCACATATTCATGCAAATAAATGAAAATTCTTAATGGAGTACCCTCATTTCTTATTGAATTCCTAAAAAACAACATTTATAATGAATTTTAATAATTTTTTCGGATTTTTTTTAAGGTTTAATCCGACCGATTCAGTCGATTCCCAATCCGGATTGCCGATTCACCGATCCGGATGGATTTTTGAGATGCCTGATCCGGGTCATCGATCCGCTTTTTAAACCACTGGTCTTAATCATAAAATGTTGCAAGAAAGATGCTATATTTGTAGCTTCAAAAACTTGTACCAACACACAAGGGACTGATGCGGTAGAGAGAGGACTTCCTTGTGATCATTGAGGAGCAGTGGTTTAAAAAATGGATCGGTGTCTCAAATCGGGCATCCCAAAAACTCATCCAGATCGGAGAATCGACTGTTTGGATTGGGAATCAACCGAATCGGTAGAATTTGGCAATAAAAAAATCCAAAAAAAAAATTTAAAATCATTATAAATAATTGTTTTTAGGAATCCATTAAGAAATGAGGGTACTATATTATTAACTTTCATTTTTTTTCATCAATATGTGAATATTGAGATGTTCTTTCCCTGTATGAACTTATGTTAAGTTAACATTAATATAGTATTGTTTTAATTATAATATAGTATAATATCTAGATATTTGTATAACTATTAATTATAATATAGTATTATAATATTATACCAAAATAATTTAAAAATATCAGGAAAACACTTCCATATAATTTAAAAATAATGTTTATGTATATAAAAATAATTATATTGATATAAATTTAATGTAATTATATTAAGTTATTAACATAAATAAACAACAATTTCATATAATTATGTTGATTTTGTAAATTATTATATTGAATTTTATTTGTGTAATTATATGTAATTAAAGATTAATTATATGCACTTTATGTTTGTATATTATAAAACAATAAATAAATATAATTAATCTTAAAAATAAATAAATATAATTAATCTTAAAAATAATTATAGACCATTTCATTTCATAGATGCCCTTTTATAAGAGAGAGATCTATTTATAGAGCATTTAATTTATACATCATTGAACGTATGAGAGAGAGAGCGTTATTTATAAATGGGTTTAATAAATGGTTGTGCACTGCAAAGGGCGTGAGTTGAATTATCCCACATCGAAGCTTTAAAAGTGAATTCATTATTATAAAAAGTTTGCGGCACATGCATCTTAATGTGATTGTGTGATTGGGATGTGTTTGACAAACAATGACAACTAACAAACATAAGAAATGTGGCCAACATTAGCCCTCAATTTTGAAAAAATTTCTAGAGTTACCCTTGTAAATAGTTAATTTATGTACCTTTTACTTTATATAAATTCCAATTTTTAGAGCTACCCTTGTAAATAATTAATTTGTGTACCTTTTATTTGATATAAATTCCAAAATGATCCATACAAAACGATTCATGAAATCCGACTGATGCCGTCATTGAGCGTTTTTCTAAAAAAAACCGCCCGGATCCCGTTTTTCGTCAGATCCGGAACTGGTTGGCGTCACCCAATTTCATATCAGATCGCTGATTTTTAAAACACTGGTGTAGAGAGAGACAACACTCAAATTTCCCAAATTCATCTTGAGATAAAAAGTGAACTCCTCTCAAGTGGAGTCGTCAGGGATTTGAATCCGGAACGGGTTGGGCGATACCCGATCCGGATCACCCAATTCCGAATCAAATCGCCAATATTTAAAAATTGGTGTAGAGAGAGACAACACTCGAATTTCCCAAATTCTTCTCGAGATATAAAGTGAACTCCCCTCAAGTGGAGTCTTCAAAGATTTGATTCCGCAAAATATGTCCGTTACGATTTGTGATTATTGAAATCTTTACGAGAAATAAAGGTAACTTTTGAAAAATAATAAATACTATGCCCCATACTAAATGGTGGTTCTTTCGTTACTATATTTATAATAATAATATAATAGTACATGAGTACAACTCATACTTAATTTACACTCTGGACTTTCCTATGTATTACACATGTAATATACACTTCTTTGTCTTGTCATATTCTCTCAGAGTTTCCTCGCTATGTGTTTGCATGATATTTTTAAAAGGAAATGCCAATAGTTCCACTATATGGTCTTTCAAAAAACTAAGTGTGCTGGATTTTATTTAGGAAAATTATTACAAATATACATTAATTTAAGTTTAATTGGAAAAAAAAATTCAAACTTTCGTTTACCTCGTCTACACCATTTTTCCTCATTTTCGACTTTTTTTGGACCAAAAGGACCTTCACGGTACTCTTACTACCATAATACATATCATTTTATACTGTATTTAAAATACTGTAGTAACTTCAAGTAATATTACGGTACTTTAAGTACCGTAAAACTCTGGCCATGACTGTGAAGCCAATTACAGTACTTTAAGTACCGTAAAAGCTAAAACCCATTAATATTTTAAGTACCATAAAAACTGACCCATATTATATGGCACTTAAAATGCTATAAATCCTTTTCTCATTATGTTTATCTATTTCATCTATAATTTTTATCTTTTCTTTCTCACTATAATTCTTTTTAATATTTATCTCTTGTTTCTCGTTCTAATTCTTTTTTATCTCTCTACAATCCATCATCGTTTCCTTAGATAGATCATGTCCTCTGTTTTGCATAGCCGAAGTCAGAGTTTTGATTACTCTCTCTAAGGAACTAATGGTGAGATTATAGAGAGAATGAAGAGATGAAACAGAATTAGAGAGAGAAAGAAGAGATAAATATTAAAAAGAATTAGAGATAAATAATAGATAAAAATAAAAATAATTAAAGATGAAAGAGATAAACAGATTCAGGTTTACGGCATTTTAAGTGCTGTATAACATGGGTTAGTATTTATGGTACTCTAATTCTTTTTATGTCTATATCTTATTTCTCTCTATAATTCTTTTTTAATATTTATCTCTTCTTTCTCTCTCTAATTCTTTTTTATCTCTTCTTTCTCTCTCTAATTCTTTTTTATCTCTTCTTTCTCTCTCTACAATCTCATCATCGCTTCTTTAGATAGATCATGTCCTCTGTTTTGCATAGCCGAAGTCAGTGTTTGATTACTGTCTCTAAGGAAACGATGATGAGATTGTAGAGAGAGAAAGAAGAGATAAAAAAAATTAGAGAGAGAAATAAGAGATAGATATTAAAAGGAATTAGAGAGAGAAAGAAGAGATAGATATTAAAAAGAATTGGAAAGAGAAATAGCAGATAAACATAAAAATAATTAAACATGAAAGAGATAAACAGAATCAGGCTTACGGCATTTTAAATGCCATATAACATGGGTTAGTGTTGACGGTACTTAAAATGCCGTTTAAGGGTTAGTGTAAGTTTACAGTACTAAAATGCCCTCAGTATTATGGTACTAAAAGTACGGTATAAAATTCCCTAAGTATTACGGTAATACGACTACCATGAAGGTCATTTTGATAAAAGAAAAAAAACCGAAAAATGAGAAAAAATGATGCAGACGAGATGACCAAAGTTTGGGGTTTTTTTTTTATAATTAAGCGTAAATTAAGGTATATTTACGATAATTTCCCTTTTATTTATATTATTCCCCCTAAAACTTGACTTATGAGACATATGAAGTTAGAGTTTGAAGCAAAGATCTTGAAAAACATTGTGTGGCAAAGGCTTGGTAAATATATCAACTACTTGATTGCAAGAAGAAACAAACTGAGTGACACATTATCCATGAGCAACCTTTTCACACATAAAATGATAGTTTAACTTAATGTGTTTTATCAAGATATGAAAAATAATATTGTCATGTAGAGAGAACTAATATTGTCACAAAAAAATATCGGTGACTGAGAAAGACGCACCCCAATGTCTCTAAGAATAAAAGAAAGTCATGTCACTTTTGTAGTAGCAGATGCCAATGATCGATATCCAGCTTCAGTACATGAACAAGCTACAGTCGATTATTTCTTAGCACTCCAAGACATTCCGTTGAAACCAAGAAAGTTGCAGAAACAAGTGGTTGAACGATGAGTATTTGGACAACCAACCTAGTCTGTATCAGATAAGGCTTATAATTCTAGGGAACAAGCAAATAAATTTATTATACTAAAAGAATGTGTACCGTTTAGCGAACAAAGAATGTGTTTATTTACTTGAAAATGTGCAATTGTATGGGGCATGCATAAATTGACACACTCTATAATAATATGGGAAGGTCAGGCCGTGTTATGGTAATATATTTAGGGTGCACCAACAATGCTCCAATGAAGAGATAGATTAGGAAATGGATCAGAATTTTGATGAACATTATACTTCACCACCATTGGTGTTGCAATAGTTTTGGCACCCAGCATTTGAGCTGGGTTAAAACGATCCTGGGCATATTTGGCTTGCTACAGAAAAATTCCGCCTAAAAATAAGATACCTCTATGCCATGAAAGTAGTGAAGGGGTCTAAGGTCTTCCATTGCAAATTCTCTTCCAAGTTACAAAATAAACTATTCTAAAAGATCTGAATTATCACCAGTAATAATAATATCATCAACACAAATGAGAAGGATAATAGTACTTAAGAAGTGCGACAAACAAATAGAAAGTCCTTTTTAATTTGCATACATGATTAGGATATTCTAAGCTGTCAAAGCCAAGATGTTGTTTTATAAATACATGTTCCTTAAAAGCATGCAGAAAAGCAGTTTTCACATCAATCTATTTGATAGGCCAATGAAGAATAATAGCTATGGTGAATACAACGTGAATACTAGCAGTCTAAATAACGTGACTAATATTTTAGAGAAATCAATTCAGCAACTTGATTATATCTTTTAACAACTAGCCTGACCTTAAGCCTCTCTAGACTGTCATTAGACTTTAATTTAGTCTTATAGAGCCAACAACAACCAATAATATTCATCCTGGAAGACATTGAACTAGCTCCTAAGTGGAATTAATATGTAGGGCTTTGATTTCCTCTTCCATTGCATGATGTTAACCAGAATAACCGAAGGCATACTTGATGAACTTAAGTTTAGTAGGAATAGTTTCAAAAGTGAGAGCTTTTGAGATTGCTGCCATAGATGGGAGAATCCTAGGTCTTTGAGTACCATCTTGAGTTCTTCTAACAATGTGATGATAAGGGGACCTCAAAGGTTTGTGAAAACTCAGATTGGTTGGTTTCTTGGGTGACAATATTTTCATCACCGTGCGCATATGTTATATCACCTTGGACATTTTATTTTAATATCATAGTTGTGGTGTCTTCCTCTACAAGAGAAGTTAGAGAGCTATCATTATAGATGAGTTAAACAGTTGGAGAGCACATCACCGTGAGCATGTGCTCTATCAACTTGGACATCTAGGGCGGCATCCCTTATGGATAATTTATGTGGAGGCGATGAAATAGAGGAAGACGAAGTCTATATTTTCATCGAATACAATATGTCTGGAAGTATAAACTCTTCTTGTGGGTGGATGCATACATCTGCAACCTTTATGTTGAATATTGTATCCTAAAAATATGCATGAAAGAGAGCGATGATTGAATTTATCTGCAACATAGCCTGGAAGGTATAGAAAACACCAACGCCCAAAACTGTGGAGTAAAGAATAGTGTAGTAAGCGGCCAAACAATAAAGACTATAAGAATCCATTTTTAAATCAATCGCGAGAATTTTGTTTAGTACAAAGAATGCAGTATGGAAAGCTTCAACCCAAAACCATTTAGGAATTCCCACATGAAACATAATTATAAGACTCAATTCGACACTATTTTTATGTTTCCTATCCCATTTTGTCCAAGGGTTCTAGAAGATGATATATGTTGCACAAGTCTATTATCACTAAAATCAGCAATGAATTCCTAATCAGCAAACTCACCACCTCCATCACATTGAAAAATTCAAATTTGGTTTTCTAATATCCTTTCAACAGTATGATGAAATTTCATAAATGTGGAGAAAATTTTAGATTTTCTTTTCAAATGATAAATCCTAAAAAACGAAGTATGATCATCCACAAATACCACATAACAACAATAACTCTAATTAGATAAAATTGGAGTATGCCCCTATAAATCTGAATGAATCTTATAAGGAGGTTCTGTAAAGCTCTTATTAGTACTACTAAATGGGAGTTTACTACTTTTCCCATATGACAACAAGCACTAATAGAGTGCGATTTATTTCATGCATCAATACTAATCAACTGTTTAGATTCTAAATAATGAACTACTTTATTTTACTAATGTCCACGTTGTTGATGCCACACAACTTCTAATGTTCTCTTATTTTGATTAGAAAATAAAGTTTGCTCCACATCCTCAAGTGTGTACAATTTGCCCTTTCTACTTCCACTGGCCAGAGTTTTCCCTTGGCTACTTTTCTTAATCAGAAAAAAACTTGATGAGAACTCAAAAATACATGGTAAGTATCTTATAAATTGGCTAATAGATAATAAGTTCTTTTTCATATTTGGTACCAAAAGAAAATTAGAAATATTAAAATTTTCAGACCTAAAATCAATATTTACATCACCAACATGTGAAGCACAACATTTCTAACCATGATTATCTCTATACTACGACGAAGGTTCTGTTACCTAGGTCTCCTGTCATATGAGTTCAGGTACCAGTGTTTGGGAACCATTCCAAATCTTGAGAATCACCTATAGTCATTGTAGTAAGAGCTTGAGGAAATTCTTCTTCTTCATATATATAATTGAATCGATGCTAGCAGTTCAATGTTATACGTCCAATTTTTTTTACAAATTTGACACTCTTCTCGAAGTACATGAGCTGACACTATTGTATCCAAGAATCTTATTGGAAGCCTTGATTCATGTGTTGCATAGGAGGTGTACCATCACCTCCTTAGTTTGTCTGGGGTGCTCCAAGTCCCTCATTAGTTGGCCTATTTGAACAAACCCACATTCTCGAGAGTTGAAAAACTATTGACTACCAAAGTTGTTTTTCCATCTACTTCTGTAATTTCGATTACCTTTGATGGGTTTAAAACTTCTCTGTTGTCCAACAAATGCCATATTTTGATTTGGATCTTAGTGTTTTTCATAGGCATAGGGCTGATTTCCAATCTTATGGCTTTGAAGAAGAGGTATAATTTCATAATATGGAGGAATCAAAGGCTTAAGCATAGTAGTAGCAAAACTCTCATATTTTGGACCAAGTCGATTAAGAAGTCAAAATACTTTATTTTCATTTCGTATAGGTTTGCTAATAGCCATCAAGTCGTCACATATACTCTGAATTTGGATATGTATTATGAAATTCCTTTTCTTACAGAGTTGGAGTTGTTGGGTGAGTTGAAACTCTCTAGCTTGAGAATTACCTGTATAGGTATTCTTCAGGCATTTCCAAACTTCTATAAAATTCTTAAGACCAACAACAAGGCTCAGACACTCTTTTAACAGTGTCTCGATAATCCAGGCTTTAAAAAGTTTGACTTTAGCCATGATTTGTAGTCTGGGTTTTTTATTTCACTCGTACCATCAAGAGATGAAATATTTTGACCCTGGTGTAGGTAATCACCATCAATGAATCCAAAAAGTTATTGATTCTCAATCCGTGACAACATTTGGTTTTCCTATAACAAATAGTTATTTTTTGTCAATTTAATAGATACAAAATTTCCTACAGTAAGAGTCGAAAGATAGGGATATTGTTTGATGAGGATAAAGTGCCTATTGGAGCTAAGAGGTATTCCATGAGAGAAGGTAAGAGAATGAGTTTTTAGAAATGTGGAGTGAAACCGTTGGTTTTAGTGGGATGTGAGTAAAAAAGTGAGAGATGGGAATATCTGAGAGCTTGTGGTGAGAGTACGTGAAGAGAACAAGATGTGAGAAGTGAAAATATGGTAAGAGAATATGGTAAGAAAATGTATACTATTTACTTTTTGGTACAAAGAGGTCATAACTACTATTGATTGTTAAATATAAAATCCTGTAGTTGAAAATGTGACATTAACTATGTACATTGTCCAAACAAAATTATCTAATATTGTGACACATTTCAGCCTATTAAATATCAATTTCAATGAATAAGAATGATTGTGACCTTTTTTTTCAAAAACTACGCGGTCTCTTAGTATATAATCTAATCCCATACGTTAAAGTTGACATTGGAGAAATGGAAGACTTGATAAAGTAATGAATTGATGACGTGAAGGTGATGCCGTTACAAGAAAATGGCAATATTGTGGTGGTATTACAAGAAAATACAACGTGAGGAAGGATGGAAGAGAAAAACAAAAATACTGTGAATTTTAGACGAGGTTGAAGTAGAGGAAGAAAGACGAGGTTGCTCCCAATAAAAAGTTTTAGAGAGAGAAAAGAACTTAAAAAAAAAAAAATTTGTGCCCCACACTAAATGGTGGTGCTTTCATTACTGTGTCGATACTAGCAAATACAATAGTAAATGAGCACAACTCATACAAATTTACACTGTAGGGATTTTCCTATGTATTATACATACAATATACATTTTTCTATCTTGTCCTTTCATGTGTTTGTATGATAGCCTTAAAAAGGCAGTGTCAATATTACCACCTTATGGCCTGTCCTTAACCTAGTAGTGCTGGATTTTATTTCTATTAATTATGACTTCCAATGTACAAGCAATGACTACATAGCTAACATACTCAGGACCAAATTCATCTTAGATTCTATATTAGGAACTAGGGTTCATGAGGAGTTTATGAGATTTCAATTCCTACAATAGTTTACATAAAGTCATCGTACAAACACAAAAACATTTATTTGTGCCTCAAGGCATATACAAATACAAAAACAGAAAAATATACGAAAAAGTAAGAAAATATCAGCATCAGGGGCTGTAGCTGCTTGTATACAAGACTGTGCACATAGATGCTGCCTACTCTCATCCTTCTTGAATCTGAGCTTTAAGTGAGTTTAGGATGCTGAGTGTTCATTCTCTCTTTTTATACCCACACTTCACAGAGACAGTAATAGTATATAGGTGTACTCTCTCTCTCCCCCCCTCTCTATCTCTATTTCTCTCCACACTCTCTCTATATTGATCACAGGGATCAATCCCCCTTATACTATGTTAGTGAGGTTTTATAGATATTTGCCGATTATAAACTTAACTTTCCAATAGCTTATCCAAAGATTGAGTGGTTAAAGCCACTCTCTCACGTATTGGTTATGCGAAATGAGGCTCAATCCATTTTGAATTCAAACGTTTCTTAAAAGAGCTCAATTGGATAAGTCTTGGTCTCCATTTGAATCAACCTTGAATGTAAACATGAAAGAAACTCAATTTGACCTGATACTCCCCAGAGGAAACAAAAAATTCAATTATTTTCATGCCTCTGTCGATCAAGCCAGTTTAACTATCTTTACATGTCTTGCTTTAATGAATGCCACTTTTTGATGGAGAATCTTTTGATGACCTGAAATTTGACATGGAGATAGAGGACTCAAAGATGAATACAACGGTCCAAGTCGCACCCCAAATGGGTCAAATAATGAGGGAGATGTACCTCACCAAAGTTCATCCTTCTCTGCTGCAAATCTGGGCAGCATATTAGACCATTGCAGGTTGAACCGCTCTTGCCACATAAAAGGATTGACCATAGGAGTTGAATATGTTGTAGATGTGGTCATGAGAAATATCTCCACAAAATTTAGTGTGAAAACTCCTCACATTCCGGGAGTTATGAGGGTCCCATGGTTAAGATATGAAACAATTTGATGACTAATATTTCAACTTCACCGCTTTCACATGGGAAATCTCTGTGATACCATCTTCCTATAGTGAGTAATGTACTAAGTCAGGAATTTAATGGTCTAGGTGTCATGAGAAAACTCCTTCACATATTAAAAGAACTCTCTAGTCTAATGATCGGAGGTCATCCTGGCTACTGTATATATGCCTGACAGTATGTATGCCTAACAGCCGAGGGCTATAAGCGTTGGCTGCCAATGAGGGGTCAAATCATCTCTAAATAAACTAAAACCTTAGGAAGAAAGTCACCATACGTTAAATATCACTATTCCAAAGATTTCATGTCAATCACCACGTAAGACGAGGGACTCTCAATCGAGTGATATCTTGACAACCAATAGATCAAGAGATATATCGAAGGATGTCCAATTTCGATGACTTTGAAGACTAGAGGTACACAAGGCCTTAAAAGAAATGTCTGCAAAATTTCAACCTCATTATGATATAATTTGATGAGTTTTAACACAACCTAGCCATCAAAATATATCAGTCTATATCCAAACTTCCTAAGTATTGTGTAGAGAAACATATAATGACCATGAGAATATAAGTCCTATAATTTGAATGAAATATTTTTGCTAGTCTTTAGGTGAGCCTAGCCGTTTAATTATATGGTGGCTGACGTTTTCAATACATATTAATGCCCTTGACGGCAAGCCCTAATTTTATTACACCCATGTATAGTATTTGGGGTACATTTACTTGATACATCTTAAAGAACATGTCTATTGATCTCTCATACGGTCCCATCGTCCGTCGACCTTGCATATGCTTAACAACCGTCCATTCTTGATTCAATTTCCATTTGGGACTTAATCCCGACCATTGATTTCATATCTTCCAAAGTACTTGATCATTAAATTATGCATCCAGAAAATACACCCTACAATTATATATGCTATAGACAGCTCAACCCTAGTACAAGAACATGATCATCTTTAGTCCTCAAATATAAGAATCCAAATCCCTTGTCATCAAATGTGACGAGAACTTGTGCCCAATAAATTACACATTTCTTTACATCAATAATGTAACTTCCCCGTACAAAAATCCTAGTACATACTTTCCTTCTTATCATATATCAATAATCGTGACTCGAACAAAACAAAAACTTATTGTATACTTTTTCTTCTGTAATATGTGTTACTGTATACTTCACAATAATATGCTTGCTTTTCTACATTACAATCCAGGTGAGTGAAATAGTGAAAGTAAAATGGCCCATCTCCAGCCGCCTCATTGTTGTTCCAATTTTCCAGCCACCAAAGAAACATTTAATTCGTTCAATTTTTTTGGGTAAGAATAGTGACCGCTGACAAAAATAACCCAAATATTAAAACAATTGTTTCATGCAGGCTCAACCGCATTTGTACCCGATGTACAAAACATCACTCTTCCAGATTTAAAACGGATACAAATAGGTGATCCATCTAAAAACCATAGTAACTAACATTCCAAATGTTCTCTTAATATAATTATTATTTTAATTTTTAAAACTTATTTATTTGTTTATATTCCTAACCTCCATATTAAAGATTACATATTTTTAAACAATTAAGATAAAATTATATTTAAAAAATATATATTTATGGCCAACGCATGCTAACCACGTCCATATTAGAAAGCGTCCACTTCTCCCCATTAATTTAGTTGCCAAATCTACACCATTACAGACAGTAACAACATTACCATTTCCTCTTAATTTGAGCTGTACAATTCATTCCAAAGCCACGTCCACCAAAAGAAACAAACATAAAGAAAAAGGAAGCGAGAAAAACCACAAGCAGGTACATGTGAAAATCCCTCCCAACTACTACTTTTAGGAGAGGCATCATGTACTCTCTCTCCTCTCTTTCTCTTTGGGGAGAGGTCTTATTTATTCTCTCCCCCCACTTGCGAGGCTTAATTTACTCTCCTAATCATGTATTCTCTCTATAGGAGAGGTATCACGTAGTTTCTCTCTCTAAGATTGGCTACCTGCAATGGCTCTCCATCTCTAGGAAGGAGAGGGATTAATGACGACAATATGTCGGAGAGGGTGGTCGACATCCCCACCGCCAGCATGGCGCACAAACTCGGCGGGAGTGAGAAAAGTGCCATGGCAAACACAGACAATGCTCACCTCTTCACCCTTACTGTAATTATAGAGAACACCCTCCACTCTCTTACCATTCGGTCCCTCACCCTTCGTTGTAACACAAGGCATTCTCGCCGATAGGCCCTTTGCAAGAACCCGAGCTTCCCCTCCTTTATCCGCACTCCCCGATAGACCCCTAGCAAGAACCCGAGCTTCACCTCCTTTATCCGCACTCACCGATAAACCCCTAGGGAGAACCCGAGCTTCCGCTCCAGCTTCCGCACTCATGGGGCTTTTAGCCTCGATGCTACTGCTTCCCCCTGCATCAAAGACCACCCTGTTACTTCATTCCATGGTTTTTATTGGGAAACCCATAATAGCTATATAAGAACCAGAAATTTGAGTTCTGCAAATTTTGACAGATACTCGTGGCGATATAATAGAAGTAGACAAAAGAGTGTTCCATTCAACCACGTGCATGGAAAGTTCAAGGCATTTACAAACGAACGGGACCAACAAGAACCCTAGGCAATTCACAGCATCAGGAAAACACTCCCAATTTCATCTTTCCACTAAAAATAAATCACTTGGAATCAATTGGTGAATGACATTTCTGACTACCTATGCCATCACTAACCGAATCCAGTAGTCGGAAAATAAAAATATTCCTCAACAGGTCGCACCAAATAGACGCATGTTCGCTATTCTTTTAATTTCATAATGAAAATCTTGGATATTGTTGGTGTTCCAATGGCTTTTTTCAGCTGCTTTAACAACTCATATAACCCAATACTTTTGCAGCTTTTAATATGAGCCCCATGCTAGTAATCTAATATTCTCCGGTGGGTTGGAGGAACAACTCATCTGTTTGGGTGAAAGGAGATGCCAGAAGCAGCTTAACCTGCTCGATAAAGCTATTAGCAAATTTTTATTCATGGTAATATTTCATTATTGAATTTTGAATCATGGTTGATCACCTTTTTCAGTTCGTGCAGGGATCGTGAGCCCAAACTGAGGGCCAAAGTGACACAAAACAACCCTTTCACATTTGGCAAATAATAACACAGAGATGTCAGCATATTGTTTAAAATGAAAAGAATGGCATCTACGTAATTCTTCCAAGATTATATTCCCATGGAACACAGAGGATATAATACCTTTTGGGGAAGGAAAACTCAACCAAAAATATACCATGCAATGATTTACAATTTTTTTTTGGCGGGGGGGGGGCGGGAGGAAAACTCAGCCAAAAATATACCATAAACAAAAGTTGTATGCTAAATATTCAAGAGAAAGAACAACTTCTGAGATATGTTGCTCTCGTTGCGACATCTGGGTGGAAAAAATGGTTGACAGATGCATGTGTAGGTTTGCCGTGGTATGTAAAATAGGACGAGGTATCAATGAGAGCAAAAACTTAAATGGGATTGGGGGCAAGATGAAAGATGAATACATACCACATAGTTTATGGTGTCGAGGAGAGTTCAGCCTCCTATAAACATGGTGAATGATACGAGCCTCATATATGTGTCGGACACTAGCTTCTAGCTTCTTATCCACCGTCTTGTTTTTCTAGTAACTTGGGGTGGTGTAATTACCAAGTACACGAGGCTATGTGTTAGATAGATCTCAACACAGAATGGAGAATTCTTGGGCAATTATTCTTGTGTAGGGATTGTTATAAATAATTGGGACGCCAAAACTTTAGCTGTTTGCTTAAAGATGGCCTAATTTGAGTCATAAATCTCTAGTGTGCAAGGGAAGGGGAGAAGATGAGAAGCCTAACTGCAGTGAAAACGCGATCTTGGAAGGAACATGATGAATCTTTCCGAGTCCCTGGAACAAATATTGACTTTTCTCCTTATTCTTCTTAAGGTTTTGTTTCAAAGCAAACTTTTCAAGCATGAAACCTAAGGTGTCCTCTTTTCATGGAATGTGCACCAAATGGCGAACGCCTACAAGGATGAAACCTAATGTGTCATCTTTTCATGGAATGTGTGCCAAATGGCGAACACTTGCAAGGATGAAGCCTAATGTGTCATCTTTTCATAGAATGTGTGCCAAATGGCAGACTCTTAACCAGTGTTTTGAGTTGCTCAGGCTCGGCAGGCTGCCAAGCTTGTAACCCCCCAACTAAGGGGGTACGCGGGACGGCTACAGAATTCAGCAAGTACTATAGAAACTTGCCAAAGTACTACAGTAGTCAGGCGAGTTTTCATGATAATTCAGTTTCTCTGAAAGAGAGGCTGATTTGAGCCCAAAATTGGCCCATGAATTTGATCTTTCACGATATTTTTTTTGGGTAAGTCAAAAAAAAAAAAACAAAAAAGAAGTGATAAGTCCGTAGGGATTTGGGCCCCTATTTTTTGGTGAGAATGGAGTCAGAGACCTCACCATGAAGCTCAGCAATACTACCGCTCTTTCATGATTTATCTACCACATAGTGCAGATTTGAGCAAAAACAATCAAATCTGATGTACATGAAAATCGAAGATTTCCACATAGGTTATGCCTGATTTTGAAAGGTTGTGATTTCTTCACAGCAGTCGGCCAATCTTCAATAGATTTTGTTCTGTGAACCTACTTTTAAGTTCTTCTACCAATCATAAGCATGTTTCTGAAGAAAGAAGAAAAAAAATCGAACTTACCTAAAATTATCAAGACCTCGGATCACCTAGAACTGAATTCAAAACCCAAATCTGGTATGATGGTTCCCATTGGGATTGTAACTGGAAGCTTGGCATTGATTTGCATGGTATCTATATGTTTGTTAAGTGTTATCTTTTCAGTTCAAAATTCATAAAATCGGCTTATTGTTTACTAGATCAATTACAAATGATTTATAATTATGCTTTTGTAGATACCAAGGTTTAAAAAAACAGATTGGTGACTCGAATCGGTCACACCCATACCCGTGTAGGATTGGGGAATCGGTGGATCGGATCGGAGAATCGGAAGAATAGGCAATTTTTTTCCCAAAAGTTTTTCAAAAAATCACTATAAATATCTAAAAATAGTGTTTCTTACTTTCCAAAAGAAATTAAGAGTGGTGCATTATGTACTATCATTACTTTGTAAAAATAGGTGAATACTGAGACATTTTTTTGTCTGAATATTTGTATAATTATTAATTATAATATAATATTATAATATTGCATCAAAATAATTTAAAAACATTAGAAAAACGTCAATATTATAAGATTAAAAATAATAATTTCCCATATAAAGTGAAATTAGAGTCGCATCAAAGTATTAAGCATTTATTGATTCGCTTTACACATCCAAAATTATCGCAACCTAACTATAATATCATATGATGAAATTGAAATTTTTTATTTATATTTTATAATTATTTACTATAAAAATAAGAATAAATATAAAATGTCTTATAATATCATCTAATTTAAAAAATCTTATTTACAACTATAAGAAAAAAGAATACATTACATAATTTATAATGTAAGTAAATTAATGAATAAAATACAAGATTCGATTATCAATGTATGATTATTAATTATAATATTACCATAAACATGAATAAAAACTTATTAGAAAATGCTTCCATATTATATGATTAAAAATAAAAATAAAACAGCCAATAAATTTTTATGTTATGATATTAAAAAAATTTAAAAAAATAACCTAAAAAATGAAAAATAAAAATATAAAAATTCAAAAAAAAAAAAAAAGCCTATATGCAACATGTACAGTAGCTACAAAATAAAATAAAATAATATGGTAATAAAACCTATCGAAAAAACTATTTTTACTAATATATAGCAAAAACTTCTATATGGCAATTTTTAAATTTGGCATTCTAATCAATTCATTTAATTAAAAAAAAATATGTTGATGAGGCTAATTTAATATGACAAGCTAATTTGGGAATGTGACACGCTAAGGTTAATTTAAATTGACACGCTCATTTAGTAGGACACACTACGGTTCATAAATTAAATAGCATGCTTCAATGGCACGTTATCAAATGACGCTTAATTTAATATGCTAAGGCAGTTATGGAGATTAATCATGTAGCTTTAATGTCAAGATGCGAGAGAACAAAAGAGACAAATCCCACATCGAATTTTCAAAAGTGCACCATTTATTGCGTGCGTGATGAAAAGCGGCGGGGTTGTGCTTGTCAGTGCTATGATGTAGAGGAGCGGCACTGTTTCCGATGTAGGTGGAGGTGGACTTTTCGACTATTTTCAAAACCATAATGACACGTGGGTTTTGCGACCTATTTTCAAAACCGTAATGACATGTAGCAGCCTATGGTGATAGAACCGGCAATAACGGTATAATCTGGGATTCGGGAAGGGCTGAACGATATCCAATCTGGATCGAACGATTCCGGATCGTGTCACCGATTTTTCAAACACTGGTATATACTATTTTAAAATTTTCATATTTTTTATGAGTAATTTTTTTCTATTTTCCCTTGGATTTGCCTATTTATCTAATATCTAACCCAATAACATCAATCCTTTTCATATTCCATGGTGTATACACTTTTTTTATTTTGTATATTTTCTGGATATTTAGCAATTTCCTAAATTTTTTCTGGTTTTCTTTTTTTCATTGGACAGCCTGGGGTGCCCGTGAGCAAATTGATTTTGCCCGATTAACTAACTCAGACCTCGGAGCCTAGGTTTCAAGACTGATCTGCATTTTCAAGGGCAGAAGAAAATGTCCAATCCATTGTAGTATTAGAATAGGAATATTAAATATATCTAACATCATCAAAACAGATGTTATTTTGTCAGTGCTCTCTTGGCTAACCTAGGGGCAGAAGAGGATTCATGGTTACATGCAGCAACTTGTAGAGAAACGTATCTATGTTTCATACTTGAAACATAACACTAGTACAGTATAATACACACCAGTGCATCATAACGTGAATCTCAACAAGAAATCCTAAATGCCAAGTATTGTTATGATACTAAACTTTGAAGCCCAGTGTCATGACCAGTGGTACGTAAGTACATAACACAATTAAATGTAAGACACTAAACACTAAGGTTTTAAGCAACCCGTACATTACGAATAGGGACCATACAGTTCCTTTTACAGGGGTCATATTCTGACATCATGAAGGGGGGCCCATTATCGCACCCGGTACTGATACATTTTGATTCTCGTCATAATAATAGGACACCCTTTTGCATGGACTGAGCCAAGGTCTAACTCAAAACTTGGAGCATATCCATTGGCCAGAAGGATGAATTAGACAATAACCAGATCCTCCAGTGTGTAACCATATGGTAAAATTATAGAAAGAATACATGGACTTGATTGATTGCTCGTGGGACCAGTTGGATAACCAATTAAATACTTGGGAGCAATGTATAGCCACAATAAATAGGTCATGCATGCCTTCCCTGACCCATGCATATACTCTAGAGTCACGTATCTCAGCAAGTTAAGAGAAAGAAGAATATGCATCAGAAACCCCCCAACTAGGGTTTGAGTTTGTGAAGCAATTATCATTAGCAAATTGTCAATCAATCTATACAAACCAAGCAGGTGGTGTTTCGGTAGAAATCCATGCCATCATGCTATGGACACGTCTATAAGCTTATATCATGCAAGCTATATTTGAAAGCATACTTTTGGAAAGGTATATATGGCTAAGTTCTAATGTTATTTGGTGAATACAAGCCATCTCTTGATTGCTGATGCCACTTAAGTGTGGGGCATGTGCTAGCAACATTTGTCAAAACAGCCAAGCTCTATCAAAACCAGTGCTCTAAAACTTGGGCGACTCTAAATAGTCATCGGCAAAACTGAGGTCCACTCTATTAAGAGGAGAGACAAAGGGGGTAACGGTCCACTCTATTAAGAGGGAGGGAGTCGTATAAGATTCTCGTGCTCCTTCAGTGTCTTAATAGTTAATACCACTTGTTAGTAGCTTCATGATTAAGGAAGGAATCAATCAAGCCGACTTGCCATCTATTGAATCTCCTTCCACCCCATCGAATTTCCTTCCAACCCATCCTCTGCAAAAGACTAGCCATTCCCAACAACATTCAAAATCTGTGATGAGTTCGACCCATGAATCGATATGAGATCCTTCCCATTACCAAAACGACTCAAACTCAGAACCTTGTCAATCTTGAGCCCAAGCCTAGTTTTAAAATTTGATCAAGACATCCTCAGGTAGAACTCAAGGTTCATCACTACCAGGAAATTGAAGACATTGGAACTGCCTGAGTCTCACTTCCCTCAGGACAGTGCCAAACAAGGCAAGTAAGGCTCAATCTCAATTTGGGTTCCAATTAGATCTTTCTAGAGAGGTAAGGACACCCCATGTCAAAGTTAATGATTTAGAATCTCTAGGACTTGCAGGGTAGGACACCTCGAAGATTTCCCAAAATATCCCATGTTTGCCACCACTCTTAACTACATGCCCCAAATCCACATTCTCAAATAGATAGAACCGTTCTAATACCAGCTTTTCATAATATTTAAGCTTATACCCTTTCCTACTCTTTCATTTCAGTTTTAAGTCCACACCAAGCTTTTCATCAAATATCAACTTTAACTCTGCTACTTTGTTTTGTCCAATTTCTGGATTTTGACTGCAAATGCACAAGACAAAGACTAGTCAAGATGCCCCATTCTATACAGACAAATTCCAAATGGAGAAATTCTGAATTCCCCCCAAACCACAATTAAATCTCACCCTTCAATCTCCCACCCAACATAACCAAATTCCACATCCTGCATTCAAACCACTATTCACCCTAGGCTCATTGAACAAAAGAGATATGTAAATTAGGGAACTCATGTTCTAGCATATTATTCTAAGCATCATCCGAGATTTAGAAGTCCCAGAAAAAAATGTGAAATTGCAAATATATCTCAGTGATAAAGGGGTCACTGCAATATGAGTACTTCCAACAAGATCAGATGATTCAAGAACCAGGAAAACAAAAATACAAGAAAAACCATAACTCAATAATCTAACCATTCAACAAAATACAACAAAACTGTACCTAAAATCTAAGTGAACAAACACTAGAACAAAACCCATCACCTAAAATCAAAGAAATACAACGAAGGTTCATAATTTCAAAGATACCCACAAAATTTAATGTACCTGGAGCTGATCTGCTATCAAATTCAGAGAATCCAGAGGAGCTACTACCCTGAGAAACCAGAGACGCATGAGGAGAAGGAGCAAATGGCCTCGAAGCTATTGGCTGATACAGAGTACTGTTACTTCCACTGTTATTAAGGCTCGAAGTTCGAGCAAGGCCAGGCCAACCGTAGAGAAAAGGGGGCAACTCATTTCCACTAGTGCTCTGCATGTGGCCACTAAGACCTAGGGCTAGCGTTTCTGGCTTAGCATCCCTGCAAATCTCTTTCTCTCTTGCCTCCCCAGCTGTTGACACCTCAGTTCCAGCACAATCAGCCTCTAAACTCGCTCGATCTTTATCTCCACAACCCCATGGAGAAAACGTTAATTTTTCTTCCTGTAAAGATGCTTGAACTTTATCCCTGAAATTCATTGGCGGAGCAAACCCTAATTGATTCTTATCCGAAGCTGCTCGATCTTTGTCACGGGCCAGAAACGCTAATCTATCCTCATCCAGAGTTGCTCGATCTTTGTTTTTGCAACTCAAAGGCTGAAACCCTACTCGATCATCAGTCAAACTTGCTCGATCTTCATCTCTGGAACCGAAAACCTGAAAGCCAAAATAATCACCATCAAAACTCTTCCTCCTCTTCATCATCTGTTGTTGCTGCTTCTCCTCCCTCTTCTTCTTGACCTCGAGCCTTCTTGCCGCCTGAATCTGCCTCTCAGTCGACGGAAAATCATTTTCCGGTAACATAGTCAAAGATTCTGGCAAGTAAGTGGCTGGAAGTGAAGAGGATCGAAGGATTCCATGCCCTTTAGTGGACGGATCTATAACAGACGATGATCTATCTAGGCCAAAGCGCCCACCTAAAGATAGCCCTAGATTGAGGCCCCAGTCAATTTTTTGATCATTTTCCAGTGAGTTTGGGCCAGAATTTTCACCAGAAAGTTTATTTGAGCTGTTATCTGAGGCCATAAGCCTCTGCAAAAGGTCTCTTGGAAAAGCAATGGTCCCTGAGCTATGGCACTGTTCTTCGACTGAGATCTGGAACCGAAGCCCTAAGTTCTCGGTATCAGTGGCCTGAGCCATTCACTAAAGCCTCAAACTTTGCCCCTTTGAGAACAAGAAATCAATGGGGTTGCTCATTTGAAGAGAAAGACAGAGATTACCTCTGTTTACTATTTGCTCTTGAGAGAAAAACCATTAAGTATCGAACATCTCCGTTTTCCTTTTCGTTGAGAAAGAGAATCACGTATCTCTGTTTCCTGTTCCCTCTAGAGAGAGAAAGCACAATCACCTATTAAGGATCTCGTCTTTTCTTTTGCTCTGGACTGGAGTATTTGTTCTACAAAGAAAGCTTTGAACCGTCAAATCTCAAAATGACCGGGAACTCAACTAGTTTCTGATTCTTGGTTGGGATACAGGATACAGAATCTCCGGCCTGGAAACTCCGAAAACACAGAAGCGAGAACAAGAATCCGTAGATCTTTTCCGTCTCTATAGTCGAATACTTAAAACAATCGAGACGAAAACTAGGGGTTTCATTAGCATCGATTTCTGCACCGGCTAAAGAACCAGAAAATAGGTTCCTTTGCCGGAAAACCAGACCATATGAACAAACTATTAAAAAATAAATAAAAAAATATTACAATCACAGCAAACTTTCACGATAGAATGGAGACAAGAAGTACACCTAAAAACAAAAGAGAAGAAACAACTGTAAGAAACAAAGAACAAATTTAGAGAGTGAAACACGGCAAAAACCAGAGAGAGAGAGGAAGAATCAGAGTCCGAATATAAAACAGTTTAGGTTCCAAGAGTAACGATTCAAAGAGACAAAAGCGCTGCAGATTCAGAAAGAGACGCAGCGAATCGAAAGTAAATGGAGCACAAGGGAGAGATTTCTAGAGAGGGAGAGAAACAGAGCCCAACAGAAAGACGGGGGAGCAGAGCCCATAGAGACGAAGAAGGAGACCAAAATTTTCCCAGGTTCTAATTCCTGTTCATCTGTTTCGCGGCCTTTTTAACGGTCGCCACGTGCTCCAAAGCCGCAAATCCTGCCACGTGTCCACCTGACCACCCTCGATGCCCTCCCCTGTGGACACGTTGGTGAGCCGCCACATTTAGCGGCGGCGTCATTTTATCGCCCCGCCAAATTTAACCAACGTTTCCGGGACACGTGGCGCAACAGTAATCCTTTTGCTTCCTACCGGCACGTGGCAATAAACCGGTTGCTCCTGGAAATAGAATCGATCCAGGAAACCGGCACGTGTGCGTCATTAGGGCCCAATAGACGTACGAAACGTGGTTATTGCTGACACCAGAAAGGGACACGTGCACGGCGGGGCCCATGGGACAGGGCCTGCTCTTGACCAGCTCCGTACCGACACGTGCTCATACATGATTTGGTTCTCGACACGTGGAGGAATCTGGAGGGGGATGACAGCTCATATGAGGCAAGTTGAGTGGTGCGGGGCCCGCTGGGTTGACGTGTCGACGAGGAGATGATTGTGTCGAGAGGAGGGATCTTCTTAGGGATTGGATGGTGGGGCCCGCCAAGTGGGCTACGTGAGGTCGATAGGTGAAGGGCCTAGATTCCGCCACGTGTAGGGGAATAGGGAGTGCAGCCCTTCAAGTTGGGGAGCGACGCCACGTGGTCTGACGGCAGCGGTCTCGATGGGGCGGTCGCTGCTGCCACGTTTCGCCGCGGTGTCCCTCCTAGGACTGGCCCTCTTTCTCTCTCTAACTTTCGTCTCTTTCTGAAATTCTCTCTCTAACCCTCACCATCAAGAATCCAATAGAGAGATAAAAAACCGAACCGAACATTTTTTCTTTCATTTGAACCCGACCTTTTGGAGTCCGATCAGGAAACAGTAGGTCCGGTGGCCCGGCCCTAGCATAGTCCTAGTATCCAAAGGTCTGGCCAAGGCACAGCCCGGCACTAAATTCGTCAAAAGGGCCTTGAGCCAAGCCTGACTCTAGTCGTAGGGCCGGGCCAGCCAATAAGATTAAAAATTAAAAGAAAAATAAGGGGCCAACCCAAGCCAAACTGGGCTAACTTTGGCCCAGGACCTGCCCCGCCAGGCCCTCATGACCTCAGCCTAGCCAGGCCCTCAAACTTGACCCAACCCTTAGTCCATGCCCTGATCGTATTAGGGCCAGCCCAAGCCATTAAAAGAAAAATCGGGCGTCCTAACAGGTAACCACCTGATTAAATTAGAACCGGCTATTGGCAGGTTTTGAATTCGGCCTCTGATTAAATTAGAACCGGCTATTGGCAGGTTCTGAATTCGGCCAGTTTTGGTGACCGGCTGGTATTTTAAAAACAACTTATATAAACTCCCAACAAATTAGTTTTTTTCTTTGCAACACATTTTGTTAATGTTTTTCATCATTATGGCAAATGTTGGAAATTGTTTTGGCCATTACTACTCTTTTTTACATTTTTTTTTTTTGGTGAAAAATTTTAAAAATACTTTTAGATACAAATTGATTCTTAAAATATATTTTCAACTTAATTTAGATGTATTTTATTTAATCATTCTTCCAATATGTTTTTCATATTTTATTAAAAAAATTTATATTTTTTAACATTTTTTTTTACTGTCCAATTACTTGCTCTATTAAAACGTTCGAACTGGCCAGTTTACCATCCTTTTCGAGCCCACATCCAGCTTACCGATTCGATTCAATTTTTCCTAGACTGGCCAAAACACATACCACCCCTATCCCTTGTGCTAGGTATCTATGGTATGTCCAAAATAGCTCTCTCTCATCACATCAGGGCGGGCCAGCTTTTTTAGATATTTTTCGTGCAAAGTGCTTGAACCTCACCTTTTTCTTGTCGCCCTTTTGAAAGGTAAAATAGTGGTTGTTTGCGGGCCCGAAAAGTTAAGGAAAATAAAAGAAACACTAAAATAATGTCTATTTTATCGTCGACAAAGACAATGACATTTTTAGTTGCATATTTTTATGGTAGTTAAGATTGTTCGCCAGACGGGGAATTTAAGGTGTCAAGTTTTCTCTCTCACACACTAAGTGCTGGCAATGGGCCGGGCCTCTACCGGGCCTAGTGTGGTTATACTCCTTGGAGGGCTGGTTCAGGTCCGGCCCAACTGTATCGAGCAGGGCCAGGCTGGTTCACAACCGGTAAGATTAAAAAAAAAATGATGAAAATATAAAGGCCAAGCCAAATCAGGCCAAACTTGTCTTGGCTTGGCCAAGGTCTTGCACTCATGCTATATTTTATCACCCGGTCCTTAGTTTTTTAGGGCCGGGCGAGCCACCCAGGTCATTGTCACCCCTACTTTCTCTCTCTCTCACTTGCATTGAAAAGAGTCTCTCTCACATGCCCCAAGTGAATGTTTCCTCTTCACCTATTCTTTTGTTAATATTATTGCCTCTTCTTATCTTCCTTTGTCATTTGTGTTTTGTTTTGTTCTTCTCAATTTCTTCCTGCCCTTTGCATTTATTTTAAGTTTCCTGCATGCAACTTGCAAGTCATGTAGTTAAGAATAGGAGATAAATGCTCCTCCCACTAGGCCATTTGTTGTTTTGCTCAATTATTACAAAATACTTAATTTTTTTATTTTTTATTTTTTCGAGCGTTAACAGTAAATTCTCATTAGAAAAAATCTAAGTACAGGGGAAGAAGTACAGAACTACTTATAAAATAGTTAATTAGTGATCTTTTTTATTGACTAAGGGGTCTTTTCTCTAAAAATAATTTGAAGGTGGGGTCAGTTCAAAGTACTCCTTGTGTGCCTCCAAGCGAATCGTTGAGAGAGAATGTGCAAATTACGTGGGCAATTTGCATGTTAGAGAGAGAGAAAATAGCAATGTCAGGAGAGAGAGAGTGAGAGAGGCAGAGAGACCAATGAAAATGAGTGGGACACATCTGTTTTCGACCTTTAGTTAGGGCAAGAGAAGTATATTAAAATACCAACTTCGTTTTTGAAGTTTAACTGTCAAATTTTAATTTTATTAAGTATTGAAATAAAACGAACTCAATATTGGTAGTGTGGATAATATATTTTTTATTTGGTAAATCTTGAAAAGAAAGAAGATCGATTGAGAACTTGCAAAAAATCCCATACTTTGATGATGAAGTTGTTGGACTGTATATCGCAGAGATCCAATATTTTTTCAAAAAATTTAAACAAGTTTTTATGTAGTCTTCTAGGCACTAGTTAACCCTTTTATAGAGGGTTGTAGTTATTCTAGCAGTTTTTTCCTATGATATGGAAGAAGATGGCCCTCAAAATTTGGGCGATTAGGGAGTCATTCGCTAACTTTTTGTAAAGATATTTCCTATTTTTAAAAATGTCTTAATAAATAATAAACATTAATGCATATAAAAAATTTGTGGCACACGTAAGGCCTCTTGGCCACACACGTACCGTCTCCCTCTTGACCATGAGGGTTAAATATAGTAATATACTATGAAACTTTTGGATTTAACCTTTATGAGCATGTAGACACCCCCTTCCAAAGATTTTTGTTGTAAGACTTTGGTTGAAAGACTTCCTATAAACCTGTAATTCTGAGCCTTAGGAACAACACTTGCTTAATGAGCCTTAATATACCATGTTGTAATCCATAATTGTAATAATCTTAAAATTAAAAAAAAAAAAAAATTTTAATAAATGATGGTTCATATGAGCATGATGGTCCTTAGGGACCATCACTACTTTAATAAACTTTTGCTGCCTTGCCAACATCCTTTAGTGGACGTGGTTTTTGGGCGCGACACCTCAAACACATGATGGAGACGTTTTAAAGAAATTAATTAGGACGAAAGGTAAGACGTCGCCTAACAACTTCTTTATCGCTCTCGCTCTTACAAATACAGTGAACTTCTCCCTCTAGCCGAATTTTTATCGGAAGTTCCTTCTCAAATATCTTAGGTAAATAACTTCATTATCTTAAAAAATAATCCGTTCTTTTTAAAAATGAAATGAAATAATTACTTCTGCTTATTATCATGAATTTTAGGCACGATAAATTTTATGCGCAAGCGACCTCATTATTTTGAAAAATAATCCTTTTTAATAAAATTGTGATATTTTATCTATGTTAAAAATCTTAAATGCTGTAAATTCTTAAAAAAATAAATTTATTTATTTTTCTTGTTTATTGTTAGAAAATTTTAAATATTGTAAAATTATTAAAAATAAATGTGATATTCCTGCTTTCAGTAAAATTATGAGATTTCTTTCTACTGTTTTTGAATATTTAGACTTTATAAATTTCATATACAAATGACTGCCTTATTATTTGAAAACTGATATTTTGCAATTGATTATAGCATTGTCTGTGAAATGCTTATTTGCGAATTAACATCCCATAAATTGTGATAATTCCGTATTCTTGAATTTCTATAAGAATTTTTCTATACATATTAGATTGACAATTATGCTAAAATGTCTTTACGAACTGCTACCTTTCTAAATTTGAGCCCAAATCATTGACTGGTTATTTTTGAAATGTTATTGAAAGTGATTGTTATTAATGGTTTAAGTGAAATTCATATTAAGAATTTCAGTGATATGTTGAGAACATGATATTGCTGCTTTCGAATGTTTAAAGAGATTTAGAAATACTTTAAGTATGCAAGTGGACTTATCCGGTTCGTCGATGAGGTATAAGTGGACCTATCTGGTATGTCGGTAGGGATTAAGTAGACTCATTCGGTAGGACGGTGAGGTATAAGTGGACCTGCAAGGATTAAGTGGACCTATCTGGGACGCCGATAGGGATTAAGTGGACCTATCAGGATGCTGATGGGGTATATAAGTGACCTACTTGGGACGCCAGTAGCGTATTTTGTGAAATCTTTTGAATAATGCACTGACGTTAAAATGTTATATGCATTTCAATTATTTGGATTATACTTAATTATGCATTTTTTAAAGTGAAACTGTTGATGCATTTCTGTTAATAGATGTCCTTTTTGAAAATATTGATATCTTTCAACCATGATTATTTTTAGGATTATGATGATCACTTACTGAGTAGCCAAACTCATCAAATTATGGTAAACATTTTTTCAGAATAACTGCGGTTTCATTTTGAGTGCTCGTCAGGATCGACTCTGGAAGATATTGTAGTTGTGCTTAAACTTTCTTTTGTTACTTTGTAAGAATTTGCCACTATAAATTTGTCCTATCAAGAGATGTATATATGTTTTGACTGTCACATCTCAGGAATATCAGTATTGTAAATTCTTGGGGCGTGACATTTATGGTATCAGAGCAATAGGTTTAAGATTCTTAGGAAATTTAAAAAGAATGTACTTAAAATCACATTTATTGTGTGTACAGACAGGGACAAAGTCAAGATCCAGAATAGTTGAAGCTAATATGGAAGGAATTCACAAAGCCTTGAAAAATATGGTTGCTCTAATGCAACATCAGATGGAAAACAACAATTCACCTAGGCAATCAGGTATGGGAAATGGTAAGAGTAATATCGAACAATTTAAGAAATTGAACCCAACTTCTTTTAAGGGTGCTGTAAACCCACTGGAAGCCGAGAGATGGATTGTTTGGAGAAAATATTCGAGGTAATGGAATGTCCTGATGATAGGAAGGTGACCTTGGCAGTTTTTATGTTAGAAGGTGAAGCACAACATTGGTGGCAAAGAAAATAAACCCTTGACTTGGGAAGTATTTCTAGAGGCATTCAATGAAAAGTATTTTCCAGATTTTATTCGAGACCAAAAAAAAATAAAATTTCTGGAATTAATCCAAGGAAACTGGATAGTAGCACAGTACGAGGCCAAGTTTACTGAATTGGCCAGGTTTGCACCATATATGATTAACAATGAGGCAAGAAAAGTGAAAATTTTTGAAAGGGGTCTCAGACCAGCTATTAGAAGCAGAATATCAGTCTTAAAATCGAGAACTTATGCTGAAATAGTGGATCGAGCCCAAATTGTCGAAAAAGATTTCGAAGATTACAAAAAATTAAAAAATCAGAAAATTCAGGTTAGACCCACATCATCTAATCGACACCAGCTTGAAAGGGCAAACAAGAAGCCAAAGCTCTTGCCACTTCAAAGCCCAATAGAACCATGTAAAAAATGTGGGAAAAACCATGGATCGAACCCTTGTTATTGGAATACTGGAGCCTGTTTTAAATGTGGAAAATTGGGGCACCATATTAGAGAATATTCTAGCTTACAGATGCAACAGCTTCCAAAGTAGGGAGAGATAGCTCAAAAGCCTCAGATGAAGGGAAGAGTATTTGCAATCACCCAGCAAGACGATCAGGCCTCAAAATCAGTGATCCAAGGTACTCTTATTATCTTCCAAAAAGTAGTTTATGTTTTGATTGATCCTGGATCTACTAATTCATTTGTGTCACCACACTTTGCATGCCGCTTAGAGGTAGAGCCAGAACAATTAGAATACATTCTAGAGGTAGCCACACCAATGGGAAATTCGTGTGACACCAATATAGTGTACAAATCCTGTGTAATAAAGATAAAAGAAAATGAACTGTTGGTTGATTTAATACTCCTAGAAATTCAAGATTTTGATATAATCTTAGGCATGGATTGGCTTTCTGCATACCATGCAAGTACTGTTTGTTACGAGAAAATAGTTACCTTTAGTATTCTGAATCAACCAGTATTTTACTTCAATGGTATCAAAGAAGACTCCTCATCATATTTAATCTCCTGTATTCGAGCTAATCGCCTCCTTCGAAAATGGTATCAAGGCTTTCTTACCTATATCAAAGAAGATAGGAAGGAAGAGATAAATTTGGATACCACTCCGGTTATTCGAGAATTTCCCGACGTTTTCCTTGAAGAATTGCCAAGATTACCGCCTGACAAGGAAATTGAATTCTCTATTGAATTATTGTCAGGGGTAGCCCCAATTTCTAAGGCACCTTACAGAATGGCACCTGCAGAACTTAAACAACAATTGGAAAAAATTATTAGATAAAGGTTTTATCAGGCCCAGTGAGTCACCTTGGCGTGCTCCGGTATTGTTTGTTAAAAAGAAAGATGGGACCATGAGATTGTGTATCGATTATAGACAGTTGAACCAAGTGACAGTGAAAAATAAGTATCCATTACCTAGAATTGATGATTTATTTGATCAATTACAAGGACCACAAGTGTTTTAAAAAATTGATCTTAGATCTGGATACCATCAACTTAAGATTAAAAGTGAAGATGTTCCCAAGACAGCTTTCAGAACAAGGTATGACCATTATGAATTTTTAGTCATGCATTTTGGATTAATCAATGCACCGGCTGCATTTATGGATTTGATGAATCGGGTCTTTAAGCCCTTTTTGAATAAATTTATTGTGGTATTCATTGATGATATTTTAATTTATTCCAAGAATCAAAAGGAACATGAGCAGCATGTAAGAATGGTATAACAAATATTAAGAGAAAAGAAATTGTATGCCAAACTTAATAAATGTGGCTTGAACAAGTCACATTTTTAGGACATGTCATATCAAAGGAAGGTCTATCAGTTGATCCTTCAAAGGTTGAAGCGGTTGTTATTGGAAACAACCAAGTAATGTGACTGAAGTTCAAAGTTTTTTGGGATTGGCAGGATATTACAGAAAATTTGTAGAAGGATTTTCTTGAATCGCGACCCCGTTAACTCGATTGACACAGAAAAATATCAAATTTGAGTGGACAAGTGAATGTGAGGAGAGTTTTCAAGAACTAAAAGTTCGATTAACTTCGGCACCTATTTTAACAATTCCTGAGGGGAGTGGGGGATTTGTGATTTATAGTGATGCTTCACATAAAGGCTTGGATTGTGTATTAATGCAATAAGGGAAGGTAGTGGCATATGCATCCAGACAGTTGAAAGAATATGAGAAAAAATATCCAATTCATGACTTAGAGCTGGCTGCAATAGTATTCGCTTTGAAAATGTAGAGCCATTATCTATATGGTGAGCAATTCGAAATATACATGGATAATAAGAGCTTGAAATACCTCTTCTCTCAGAAAGATTTAAATATGCGGCTGATAAGATGGATGAATTTCTTAAAATATTATGATTGTACAATTCCATTATCATTCAAGAAAAGCTAACGTTGTGGCCGACGCTCTAAGTAGAAAATCTGCGGGAGTCTTAGCTCATCTAATGATCCAAAAAAAGAGATTGTTAGAGGAAATAGTGGATTGACATCCGGTTCCGTCCATTAATGGTATGGTAAGTATGATTACCAACATTAAGGCAGAACCCCAATTAATCCAACAGATTCGATCGGCACAAAAGAAATATTATCAGCTTATAACAATTGTAGAAGAGGTGAAGCTTTGAAAGAGAGAAGAATTATTTATATGTAATGAGGATTTGCTAAGATTCAAAGGTCGAGTTTGTGTCTCGAATGATGGGAGTGTGAAGAAAGCTATCTTGGAAGAAGCACATCACTCTTGTTATAGATACATCCCGGAAGTATTAAAATGTATCAGAACCTGGAAAAAAACCTTTTGGTGGAATAATATGAAAAAAGAGGTAATATTATTTGTGTCTAAGTGCCTAACATGCCAGTAAGTAAAAGCTGAGCATCAAAGGCCCGCTGGGTTGTTGCAGCTTTTACCCGTGCCAGAGTGAAAGTGGGAGCACATCTCTATGGATTTTGTCTCTGGCTTGTCTAGAACAAATTCAGGACATGATAGCATTTGGGTCATTGTGGACCGACTGACCAAAGCTGCCCATTTTTTATCGATTCGCACGACGTACAATTTGGATCTACTGGCCCAGTTGTACATTAAGGAAATAGTGTGGTTGCATGAAGTTTCGGTCAGTATTGTATTGGACAGGGATACTCGGTTTACTTCTAAAATTTGGGCTAGGCTATAGTCAGCCATGGGGACGAGACTCACCTTTAGCACTGCCTTTCACCCTCAAACTGATGGACAATCGGAGACGACCATCCAAACCTCGAAAGATATACTGAGCGCATGTGTCATTGACTTTACAGGAAGCTGGGATGACCATTTACCCCTGATTGAGTTTGCTTATAATAATATCTTCCAAGCCAATATTCAGATGGCACCATATGAAATCCTGTATGGAAGGAAATGCAGGTCACCCATCTGTTGGGACGATGTTGGTGAAAGAAAGCTTTTGGGGCCAAAAATTGTCCAGGTAACCACAGATAAGATAACATTAATTCGAGAAAGGCTCAGGACAGCTCAGAGTCGACAAAGGAGTTATGTCGATAACCGACGGAGAGATCTTGAATTTGAAGAAGGTGATCGAGTTTTCTTAAAAATCTCACCAATAAAAGGCATTATGAGATTCGGCAAGAAAAGAAAATTGAGCTCACGTTACATCGGACAATTTGAAATCTTGAAAAGAATCGGAAGTGTCGCTTATAGACTTGCCTTACCACCCGAATTGACAAACGTCCATAATGTCTTTCATGTATCATCACTACGAAAACATCAGCCCGACCCATCCCATATCTTGAAATATGAACCTTTACCGATCAGGAAAGACCTATCCTTCATTGAGCAACCAATTTTGATACTGGATAAAATGGTACATTTGTTGCGCAACAAGGAGATTCATTTGGTCCGTATATTATAGCAGTACCATTCAAGAGAGGAGTCGACTTGGAAACGAGAAGACTATATCAGATAAAAATATCCCTATCTTTTTCGGCAATCAGGTACACAAATTTAGAGGATTAAATTTCTTTAAGGGGGAAAGAATGTAATAATCCTAAAATTTCAAAAAAAAAAAGAAAAAAAAAGAAAAGAAAAAAAAAACTTTTAATAAGTGATGGTCCATATGAGCATGATGGTCCTTAGGGACCATCACTACTCTCAAAAGCTTTCACCTAAAGCTTTTGCTGCCTTGCCATGTCCTTTAGTGGACATGGTTTTCAGGCGTTAAAAGTGGTTAATTACGTAACACCTCATACACATGATGGAGGCGTTTTAAAGAAATTAATTAGGACGAAAGGTAAGACGTCGCCTAACAACTCCTTTCTCGCTCTCCCTCTTACAAACACAGTGAGCTCCTCCCTCTAGCCTAATTTTTATCGAAAGTTCCTTCTTAAATATTTTAGGTAAGTGACTTCATTATCTTGAAAAATAATCCTTTCTTTTTAAAAATGAAATGAAATAATTACTTCTGCTTATTATCATGAATTTTAGGCACGATAAATTTTATGCGCAAGCGACCTCATTATTTTGAAAAATAATCTTTTTTAATAAAATTGTGATATTTTATCTATGTTAGAAATCTTAAATGCTGTAAATTCTTAGAAAAATAAATTTATTTATTTTTCTTGTCTATTGTTAGAAAATTTTAGATACTGTAAAATTATTAAAAATAAAATGTGATATTCCTGCTTTTAGTAAAATTGTGAGATTTCTTTCTACTGTTTTTGAATATTTAGACATTGTAAATTTCATGTACAAATGATTGCTTTATTATTTGAAAACTGATATTTTGCAATTGATTATAGCATTGTCCGTGAAATGTTTATTTGTGAATTAACATCCCATAAATTGTGATAATTCCGTATTCTTGAATTTCTGTAAGAATTTTTCTATACATATTAGATTGGCAATTATGCTAAAATGTCTTTACGAACTGCTACCTTTCTAAATTTGAACCCAAAATATTTGACTGGTTATTTTTGAAATGTTATTTTAAGTGACTGTTATTAATGGTTTCAGTGAAATTCATATTAAGAATTTCAGTGATATGTTGAGTACATGATATTACTGTTTTCGAATGTTTAAAGAGATTTAGAAATACTTTAAGTATGCAAGTGGACTCATCCGGTTCGCAAGTGAGGTATAAGTGGGCCTATCCGGTATGCCAGTAGAGATTAAGTGGACTCATCTGGTACGCCGGTGAGGTATAAGTAGACTTGCAAGGATTAAGTGGACCTATCTGGGATGCCGATAGGGATTAAGTGGACCCATCAGGACGCTGATGGGGTATATACGTGACCTACTTGGGACGTCAGTAGGGTATTTTGTGAAATCTTTTGAATTATGCACTGACGTTAAAATGTTATATGCATTTCAACTATTCAGATTATACTTAATTATGTATTTTTGAAAGTGAAACTGTTGATGCATTTCTGTTAATAGATCTTTTTTTTGAAAATATTGATATCTTTCAACCATGATTATTTTTAGGATTATGATGATCACTTACTGAATAGCCAAACTCATCAAATTATGGTAAACATTTTTCAGGATAACTGCGGTTTCATTTTAAGTGCTCGTCAGGATCAACTCTGGAATATATTGTAGTTATGCTTAAACTGTCTTTTGTTACTTTGTAAGAATTCGCCATTGTAAATTTGTCCTATCAAGAGATGTATATATATTTTGACTGTCACATCTCAGGAATATCAATATTGTAAATTCTTGGGACGTGACAATGGTCCTTAGAAAATTACTAAATCAGCCTCAGATCCGGTCAGAACTATTTGAAAATTCCTAAGACTCAGTTCCAAGATGTGTTAAAACTAGACCAGAGAACCGTTGTTGGATTCAGTGGGCTTTTATTGACAAAAGGAGTTTGGCCCCACTTTGTGAGTTAATGGGACTAATCCAGGCTCTAGAAAACTCCGGATTTTTTGGAAGCTTGGCAAGGCTGTTTGACTCGCTTGGATAAGCTTTGAGTGAGATTTTTGGTTGGATTTTTTAAAAAATAATAATAATAATAACTAGAAAAAATATAGCTCAAGGGAATATTTATTGAAAGATGCTTTAGACCTACCAAATAAAACCCCCTAACCGTCTATACGAAAAATATTCAAAATTCATAGAAAATCCATACAAACCAAATTCCTAGTAAAATTCTAAAGAAAATTCAAGAAATTCCCAAAGACATTATCTTAGTTGGAAATAAACCTAGGCTAGAACCCTAAGCCAATTTTTCTCTAAAACTTTTCTACAAAATCCTTATATTCAAAACCCTAGGAGCAAGATCTCCAAGGCCCTAAAGCCCTTTTAAGCCCATTCTTTCATGCGAAAGAGCAGGCATCAAGGTATAAATTAACTTGTGGTCCTCATACAAGCCTGAACTCTATGTTTCCTTAGATAAGTTTATCATACCTTTCTTTAGTTTAATTTAAATTTAAAATTAGTTATTTTGCTTTTTTTATTTTTCCTATCCTATTTTTCTAGTTTCTTTCCTTGTTTTGCATGATTTCAAGTCGGCACTACCGGCAGTTTTAATAAAGGGCTGATCCTTTGAGATTATATCTTTCTTTGAATGTAGTTCAACGGACCCTACCAATCTCTACTTAATTTTAATTGTTTATTTGAAAGCAATGATCATATAGTGTTTTCTCCCAATTTAGCTATAATCAGAGAATTTCCTCATCAAGAGGCTTTTCATGTTAATATGGTTATATATCTCATGACCAACGATTCATACATAATCTTACCATGTATTTTTCAATCTTTTACAATTTTTCTTCGCATGACTAAAACATCAAAAAATCTCTTTTTGGAGTTTCTTACATAAATATTTCTCAGTCCCAACAAATTTGCATGCTTTGATCCATTGGTCAAAGGGTAAGCAAGTATATTAGTTGATTGTAAATAACTTACAGTACTTCATCTTTTTCAATATTATCATGAATATAATGATATTCTTCTCTTCTTTACTGAAACTTTGTACGTACCTAACATGAGGCTCAATTTGATTTTTGTTCCCAGATTAGATGATAAGGGTTATGCAACAAAGCACAGGTTAGGTTGAGTCACAATTAGTGAGCATTGCCGAGTACTGGCATGGGGAAGAAAAGTCAACAATTTATACCAATTCGATTTTAATGAATATTCATGTCGTTTTGCTTATATCGATGATTCCTTTTCATGTTCATGTCGATAATTCATATTTATGACATCTGAGATTGAGACATATAAATAAAAATAAAATGCATAAATTAGTTAAAAGAGGACTCCCTAACTTGATATAAATTATTTTTCAAGTTTGTGAACTATGTCTTCTTGGTAAATAAACTAGAAAATATTTTTGCTAAAGGTAAAAACCCAAACGAACTTCTTAAACTTGTGACATACGTATGCCATTAAATGTAAAAACATATACAAACAATAATTATTCTATTATATTAATATATGACCTTTCTAGATATGGTTATATATATCTTATCAATAGAAAATCAGATGCATTAAAAATATTCAAAAACTTCTAAGTTGAAATAGAAAATCAACTCGATAAACAAATCAGAATTTTTAGAACGGATAATGGAATATTGCTTTGACTACTTTTCTCGGCTTAGTAAAAAGCATGGTATAATTTACCAAATTAACATGCCATATACAACACAAGAAAATGGTATAGTTGAAAGAAGAAATAGAACTTTAATAGATATGATCAAGTCTATGATGAGCCATGCATATTTATCTCTTAATATTTGAAGTGAGGCTCTTAATAGTACAAGTATATTCTCAACCCCATATGAATTATGGATTGACACGAAACCAGACCTTTGTAAATTAAAAGTTTGGGGTTCTCGGGCATATGTGCTTATACTACCACAAAATAAAGATATACAACAAATAAAACTATTGAATACTTCTTTATAGGTTCTTCAGAAAATTCTAAGGGTTGTAGATTTTATACACAAAATTCTAGATCTTTAGTAGAGAGTAGAGATGCTTATTTATTAGAAAATATGGATGTTGCATGTATATTAGTTCATTTAGTGAACTGTATATGACGAAGTATAAAATTTACCGGCGACTACCACTTGGAAAATTAACTGTGTTTTAGAGCGAAATAAAAATCATGAAGGAAATAACAAAAAGAAAGAATAAAACGCACGGATATAAGTATTCTGACATAGACCCATAAACACAAGAGAAGAGATGACACCCACAAAGGGGCCTCTCTCTACAAAAAAGACTTTCTTTATTCTCAATTACAATTCACGTACTCCTTTTATAGGAGTTTTACATTCACCACCCTAAAGATAACTACTAAATGCAGATAGCTAAACAAAAGACTATGAGTTATGCCATAACTAATGCAACTCCTACCCACGTTACCTTTCACAACATAGGTAATTCCTTCTATCTCCCTAAAAACAAAAGATGACAATTAACCAAAATAAATCTATCTCTAGATTCTTTCCATATTCTTTAGTCTTACTCATTATCTTTCAACCCAACCCAAAAAGATAACACTCCTTTTAAAATAGGTAACAAAATATATTTTCTAAAAACTAAATATAAACACCATGTACCCCCAACTAATACAAGAGATAAACTTAACTAATCGTGACCTCTATTCTTTGAAATACAAGATGAACATAACCTAATATACCTAAAACCAACTCATGCAAGAAAATAAAGGAAACAAAAAATGGACTTATCAAAATAAACTAAAAAAACTCATACTAATCCTATTTCTATGGAAATTAACTTTAATAAAAATAAAAAGTCTACCCAACCTCTAAAAATAAAATTAATAAAATTAAAATTAAAAATTTGTAGCATCCAAATTTTGATTTGCATCAATATGATTGTGGCTCTACTCAATTATCTGTATTTTGATAACACTGCTCGGTTGCTATTTCAAAAGGGATTTTCTACAAAGAGACCATTCATCTTTTTGTACATGGAGGTCCTGACTTTTATGTGCAAAAGATAAATAATCTCTTTGTAGACAAATCTATTACAAAATTACCTTAATGAAACAAAACTTCTTGTTTTTGCACGACCCTCGGCCAAAAGAATTTGTGGGGGAATTTGGTCATGCAAGTAATGGAGTTTTGTAAGTACAATTGTTTCATGAGGGCTGGACTGCATTTCTATAATATGCGGCCAAGAGGTATAACGCATCCATCTTAAAGATGGATGTAAATAGGTGGTCCATCTAAAAAAAATAGTAACTAACGGTCCAAATGTTTTCTTAATATAATTATTATTTCTAGTTTTCAATTTTTTTTTTTTTTTTTTTTTTTCATATTCATGATCTCCATGTTACATATTATGGGAGAGGTTTCTATACTTCTCCTACAACATAGAAGATCTATGATTTCCCTATCACCTAGCCTTTGATCAAGAGTGCCACTCATCGTTTGATCTTAGATCTGATGTCTCAAAGTATTTTATTTTTACTTTTTTTATACAAATTTTATGAATATGAAATTTGGTACGTACCATATTCTCATTGGGGCGCACCTATAACAAATATTAAAAATAATTTTTTTGATAAAATATAATGATCAAATACTCTTTGAATCGTTCAGGGGTATTTTGATTATTTTATTTTATTGGAAATATTGTTTTATTATTTTTGGCTAATGTAAGTTTAATAGAGGATTGGACGTCCAAAATTTGGTATCAAAATAGTTTATAAAATAAAATTTAAAAATAAAATAGTGTAGAGATGTGACAATTGTGATTGGGGCAATCTTAGCCCTCCATTCAGAGTGGACGGTTGGATAAAGAGAAATATATAAGTTTTCTGTTATAGGGGAAGCATAGAAAGCTTGCCCAAATATTATCTACTCTCTAAAAATTAAGATTAAAGTATATTTAAAAAATATATTTATTGCCAAGCCTGCATTTCTACAATATGCGGGCTGGCCGCATGCTAGCCGCGTCTTTTTGTAAAACTAAAAAGATTAATTTCTTATAATTTATTGCAAGGAGAAAGACCATTTGGAATGGGTAAAGGTGGTGCATGTCAAATGAGGGATTGGGAAATTCTCATAATAGGGGAATACTCATTGATACAGGAAGTATTATGACTTCAAGGATGCGTTTGATAACACAAACTCGCGGCTTTTGACGCAGCATCATCTTAGGACTGTAGCACTCCTTGTGTTGGCTAATGAGATGTATTTTGGAAGCTTCCGCTCATCGTAGCTTCCAAAATAGTATAAAAAGGGGAGGTGGCAGCTTCCATGCTCCCCCATGGAAATTGCCTCTTAATAAGCTCGGGAAGATGGGGCTTCCACCAATCAAACCTGTCAACATGTGTTTGAGGTAGGTGCAATGTTTTAAAACATGGATCAGTGGGGTGGATCGCCCACTCATCCCAACCGGGCAAATTGGTGATTTAGTGAAATAAAAGAGAAAAATAGAAAAATGAAGTTATATAGATCCATCTTTCAAATTTTTTTCTTTGATGGTTCTAAGCTAATAACAAATAGAAAAAGAGATTTTTGCTAAATGAGAGACTGTTCCTAAGGTTTTTACATAGAAAGGGTAGGATTGCTTAATTTCAACCAGGAATGGGATAGCACCTGTCATTTCTTGATCCAGATTGGTGATTTTCCCGTCTCAGGTGGGTGGATGCATTGTGTGTTGCAAGACAGAATATAAACTTAAATAGTCAGCCATTTGTTCTTAATCTCTTATTGTTCCCAATTGCCAGAGAATTTCATCGAGTCAGAGTGTGTCTAAACACGTTGTTTTATAAGTCTCAAAGAAATAGAGGAAAGCCACTGCTGATTTTGGTAAAAACATAGCAGAGAAACTCTGTTCCTTCCTGAGAAACAAGGTACAAAACATTTGTAAAATCTGTTCTTATGTCATTTGATTGCCATGAATCAATTAACTCTCTCACAACATGTTTCACTTCCACATAAACATATATCTTATAATGGTGCACAACTGCACATTTCACCACCCCATATGAGGAGGGGCATCAAATTCATAAAGATAATGAAGCATTCTTATTAAGAGAGAAAGAGAGAGAGAGAGGATGAATCCTAAGGGCATACTGGGGCGAGTATGTGGTATTTGTACTCAAAGAAGGAGAGAGAGAGGATCCTAGAGGCAAGTTGGTGGTATTTGTATTCCAGCAGAGACTCCCTTCACATTAGTACACGAAGCAATTGAAGCTTCCCCTTGGTTACGAGCTTAACGTTTTCTCATGGGAATGCCTCGCTGCACAAGAGATTCACTGCAACTTTGGAAATCGAGGTTCCTCTAATGTTCTTGAAATTTATATTGTTGATCTTGACTCACGAGGGACCCTGCAACAAAGGTAAGAAAATGTTCGATTAAAATGAATTATTGGGTTTGTCTGCAATACACACAACCAATGGTTTAAAAACCGGATCGGTGACCCGGATCGGGCTTTTCAAAAACCGATCCGGATCGGCGAATCGGCGATCCGGATCGGCGAATCGGCAGTCCGGATCGGAATCGGGTGAATCGGTCAGAATAAAGCTTCAAAAAAATCCGAAAAAATTATTAAAATTCATTATAAATATTTTTTTTTAGGAATTCAATAAAAAATGAGGGTACTCCATTAAGAATTTTCATGTTTTTGGATGAATATGCGAATATTGATATGTCTTATGTTTGGCAATTTTTTTACCTTTGCTAGCATTAAGAATTGCCACCATCTGTTTTTTTACATTACTAGGGACACTAGTGCATGCAGAAACTTCTCCCTTAACCCCTGCCAAGTGTTGCTTGAACCTATGTACCCCACTACTTATCACTCTTTGACAGTAATTACAAATAATTTTGTCTTTCTTGTTGAGATCAAGTCTGACCCCATGTTACCATGCAGGGTCTTCTATAGATCTTGACATGATTCAACTGTTTTAAGATGTAAAAAGTTTAAATTAACCTGACAGTTCAAAAAGAAAAATAATCACAATATGTAGTGATAATATGTTGCGGTAGTTCATGTAGTCATATTCGTTGTTATTTGTTATTGCAAAATACCTTTTTTGACAATAATATTTCGTACATATCAATTACAAACATTTAGAATAATACAAAATGCAAGCTCCAAACATGGCTACAACTCAATTATCAAGAACATACATTTTTTGCATTAAAAAATTAATAATAAAAACAATTCTTCAAAGAGCCGGCTAACATCAGTCATTCCAACTTAAAAATCCATGAACAACAAATAAAAAAAATACAGTTTTGTATTGAAAAGATAATAACATGCATTTTTTTGCATAAATAATCCATCAACATACAATTTTTTCAACAAAAACTTTAACAATAAAAATTTAAAATATGGTTTAATACCTCATGATAATTAAAACCTTGTCACGATTTTCACATCTTTTCGGAAAATCATCAATTTTCAAAAAATTCGATCATGAAAAAAAAAAAAAAAAAAATTACAGCAAACTCAAACAATAAAAATTAAAAATTAGGTTTAAATGTTTAATACATCATGATAATCAAAACTTTATCACGATTTTCACATCTTTTCGAAAAATCATCATTTTTCAAAAAATTCGATCATGGATAAAAAGAAATAAAAAAAAAAAGTACAGCAAATTTTCAAAAAATTCGATCATGGATTAAAAAAAAAATTAACAAATTTTCAAAAAGTTCGATCATGGATTAAAAAAAAAAATTCATAAATTTTCTAAAAATTCGATCATGGATTACAAAAAATTCGATCATGGATTACATAAAATTCGATCATGGATTACATAAAATTCGATCATGGATTACAAAAAAAAAAAAAACATAAAAAAACAAAAAATTCGATCGTGGATTACAAGAACAAAAAAAAACAATTCCATCATGGATTACAAAAAATTCAATCATGGGTTACAAAAAAAAAAAAAACACAAAAAATTCGATCAAGGATTACAAGTAAAAAAAACAAACATTTTGATCATGGATTACAAAAAAGTTGATCATGGATTACAGAAAATTCGATCATGGATTACAAAAAATTCGATCATGGATTACATAAAATTCGATCATGGATTACAAAAAAGTCGATCATGGATTACAGAAAATTCTATCATGGATTACAAGAAATTCGTTCATGGATTACATAAAATTCGATCATGCATTACAAAAAAAAAAAACAAAAAAAAACAAAAAATTCGATCGTGGATTACTAAAAAAGAAAAAAACAATTACATCATGGATAACAAAAAATTCAATCATAGATTACAAAAAACTCTATCATGGGTTACATAAAAAACAAAAAACAAAAAATTCGATCATGGATTACAAAAAAAAACAAACATTTCGATCATGGATTACAAAACATTCGATCATGGATTACAAAAAATTCTATCATGGGTTACAAAAATAAAAAATAAAAAATAAAATTCGATCATGGATTACAAGAAAAAAAAACAAACATTTTGATCATGGATTACAAAAAATTCGATCATAGATTACAAAAAATTCTATCATGGGCTACACAAAAAAAAAAAAAAAAAAAAAAAAAAAAAAAAAAAAAAAATTTGTTCTTCACAGAGTCGTTTTACATAAGCGATTTTAACTCAAAAATTCACCTCCAAGTGAATAAATTACATCCAATTGACTATATTTTCTGATAAACAACAATATAAGGAATCAAAAACCTAAATTTTTAACACATTATTTCTAATATATCATGAAAACAAAATCAAAAGGCGGAAAAAAAAAAAAAAAACAGCGGAATTTTTTTCCCCTGACATCTCACTGTTCATATCAAATTTCTTGCTGTAATTGACCAGATTACGTAAAATTAAAAATTTTAAATCATACTAGACACAATAAAGATTAAAAACCCTAATTATTGAACTCATTTTGTTCAAAATATGCCATGAAATAAATCAAATGGCGGAAAAACAAAAAAACCCAAAGTTCTTACCTGTTTTTGTGAACCGAAGCCTTCAATCTCCAAAAAAGTCTGTTTTTCTCAACGATTTTCACAAATTAGTAACAAAATCTTTTGATTCACAGCTTTAAGATCAATATGCCAACAAATTTTGAAAGATTCATGCCCTATTTGGCATGAAATTTCAAAAATGGCGGAAACCCTAAACCCCGAATTTTTCTTGATCCAAAAACAACCAATTTTTCCACCATTAAATCGTTAAAAAAGCTGAATAAAGCTGTTTACAGCCTGAAAAACAGATCACGTGCCGAAAAAAACAAAAAAAATGATCAAAAAATGACAAATTTGAAAAAAATCCGTGAAGAACACTGTGCAACCCGTGTTCTTCACGGACTCGCCGATTCCGCACAGTGAATCGGCGAGTCACTGTGCGCGATTCCCGGTTTTTGAACCGATCCGGTCCTTTTTCGTGAATTTCGAGTCGAACCGGGCGAGTCCGGTTCGACTCGGCGATTTTTAAAACGCTGCACACAACTATATGAAATGAACCTCTCTTTCTCTCTCACTCAATATTTTTGGAAACTCGATACCCATACTCCTCAGTGTAATAAATTTTGTTAAGAGGTATTTGAGGCAATTAGTGAATGTTGAGATAGAAATATTTTATTGAAACAAATGTATTTGTCAAGGATTATGTGGAGTGATATCATCTTCATTAGATGCAACACTATCCACGTGAGTATATGACATCACCTATATAGAACACTAATTACTTTATGAAAAAGGTACCATGATCCTCTTCTAGAATATCTATCGCACCTATCATTGATGAAAAAAATGTGTCTTTACTAAAAAAAAATTCCTATTAGAGTCCGAGCATTATGAAGGTCCAAAAATGTTAAGAAGGTTAAAAAAATATTTCATGAGACAGAGTATTATATATATATACATATATATATATGTGTGTATTTTAAACGGTACTCTTTCATGGTTTACCTTTTGTGAGCAAGGGGGCAGTATTCTTGATCTACGATGATGGGGTTGGCCGCATTATTCATGACAATATCCTCATATGTGAAATTAGATGCAAAACTGTGGTCTGAATCTGCGCAAGTCTTGATCCTCAAACCATTGGTGGTGCCTGAGATGGTGCAGTTCTTCACATGAACCCCTTCCACATCACCCTCCTTGGGGCGCTTTCCCAAGCTACCAAGATTGAAATATATAAAGATGTTCACATGAGCGTCAATCTAGTTTTGTGGTTTAAATTAAAACGGCACATTAGATTTATTGTTTCTCCTTTGTTTTTTGATGTTTTTGTTAAGAAATTTTATGGTCTCCAAAGTATACACATGAACCTAAATCTAGTTTTTTGGTTTAAATTAAAAGGGCACATTAGATTTATTGTTTTTTTTTTATAATATATTTTTGTTAAGAAATTTCACGGTCTCCAAAGTCTACACTGGATAATAATCAAGCAATGTAATCGAATGCGTAAAAGATGGACGATACCCATGAGAAATCTTCACTTAATGTGATCAAAATAATCCTCAATTTTATTTTGTAAATAAAGAAATAATGGAACAAGTCAGGTCCAGGTCCAATCCAAATGACTAACTACAAATCCTAAAGTGCCTAAATGTAATTGTTTCTCTTTCTTTCTCCTAGTTATATGAAATTTTGGATTCCCTTTGTCATTTCCTTTTACAGTGTTTGAATTCCTTCCAAAACCTCTTGTAACGTTAGTAAGAAAAACGTTGGAAACAAAAGGAGGAAAAAATAGCAGTCCACCATATTCCATGTCCTGGTCCACAATACACATTATCAATGGTTACTTGGGTGCTGCCAGGACCAAGGGAAATGCAATCATCGCCAGTTCCAATTTGAGATCGTGAGATTGTGATATTTGACGAGGATCCAATATGAATGCCATCATTGTTGGGGCTGTCAGCTGGTGCTGAGATCTTGATGAATTGGACCTCCATGTTCTTGCAGCCAAACAATAACATGTGAAAGAGCTTGCTGTCCACTGAATGTATGCCCCTTAAGAGTCCCATTTGTAATAAAATTGAATTTCAATGACTGCATAAAATTTCAAGTACCATGAACAAACAATAGTAATTGTCAATGAATTCCTGGCTTAAATTGAAAACACAAATGCTAGTCCAAAGCAATATCTCTAGTACAATAAGAAATTTTAGTCGACATTTATATGTGTGTGAACTGTTGAACCCATAACTTCAAGATTATAACAACAAATTCCCGTTAACTAAACTAAAGACTAGATCTAACCATGCTGGAGTTGTATAGCTATAATAGTCTTATAAGTAGCAATAGGTTGAAGGAGGGAGATCATTTATATCACAGGGAGGAGTTTGCAGTGGGCCTTCTTAGGACACTGGTTGAGGCTCCAGGCAGATGCTCCCTGACCATCAAACGTCCCGCCCCCAGTTACCACGAGGCCATCTACATACTGGAACACGATCCAGTCATCAGAAGGGTATTTGCTCATATCCATGGAAGCCTTCACTTTGCCCTTCACTTGCCCCACCATGGGAGAGGCATTGGGGACCCTTGAACAAGACAGGACCGACGAGAAATGTTCCCTCACGGATCACAAGGCTTGATGGACCTTTCCACTTGCATCCGGCCTTCCAGGCCGCCCCGAAAGCCTACAAAAATTAAAGACCACCTTAAGCCAACTAACTTGAGGTTTCGAAAAACACAACATTGTTATGTCATTTCAGTGCCACGGGGGTGTGTTATGTAAAAGAAATGGCAATAAATAAAAGTTAAAAAGGATAGAAAATGATTTTTTCCCTTTTCAAAAAATTTAAGTTTTGTATTTAATAAAACTATTATAGGAGGCTGAGGTTGTGCTTTCCCAAAAAAAAAAATAAAAAGAAAAAAATTTAATAAAAAAAGTGTTCTAAAAAGCACTTAAATGGTAGCTCTTAGAAATAAAAATTAACCGACCAAGAATCTTATCAATATGAGAATGGGGCTGGGGTCGTGGTGGTAGTACCAGCTGAGCCCCAGTTAAAGGTTTTGACCTCCATTCTCACCAACGAATTCAAAAATTGACTACTGCAAAAAAACAAGAATGGCCTCGTGATCTCCATCGACTTACTCGAAAAAAAAAAAGTTTCTTACCACCATCCTCCCTATTCTACTTTAGTATTGATAGGAATGGGCTGGAGTCAGGCCTAGCAAGTGGTCAATCCAACTACCATAGCACAAGCCCAACCCATTGGAAGAGCCAATCTCGGTGTGTTACCTGGCCTACTATCTATCTATTTCTAAAAGAAACGTATACAATAAGGCCATTTACTTTTGGTACAAAGTAATCACAATTAATCTTGACCATTGGATATGAAATTGAATGGCTAAATTTATTTCATAGATCAAGCTCAAATTTCAAAAGAAATTTTTTTGATATTTGTACCACACCCGAGCAATCAAATTTCACATCGAATGGATATAAATACTTGGGACCTCTCTGTATCAAAGGTAAATGGTCTCTTTTTATACAATTTCATCGGTAAAACAGGAAGGTTACGTGGCCCCTACACCTTACTTTTTTAATATAACATCAGATATAATGATTACTTTTAAATTAAAAGGAATATAATAAACATCAGACTGTTGATGTTCACTTTCATTAATTGATGTAATGCTCTTTTAAGGTTTGCCTCGGTGTTGTCCTTGGTGCCATCAGCAACGGCACCAAATTGCATCACATTGAACACTCCAGCTGAGGAAGCCTCCATGGCAACACATGCCATTACCAGGAAAATAAGACAACACACCAAAACAAATTTTTTGGAGTTCTTTTTGGTGTAATCCATGTTTTTTTCCTCTAGTTTCACCTATCGATATGTATGTGTGTGAGAGAGCGATGATTTTTGCCTCATGGAAACGTAGGTGCATATTTATAGTGAGAAACTTGATACTAGAAGTAGAACCACTGCTACCGAACCATCCACATTGATGGATGTAATTTTTAGAGTTACAACTCCCCAACTCCTTTTGTTTCTCCTCTCTCTCTCCATGTTATTGGATGCTATATTTAGAGTTACAACTCCTCAACTCCTTTTGTTTTAGGCTTTTAGGTGTCCTCTCTCATTCTCTCTATCTCTCTCTTTATCTCAAAGTAGATGATTAAAAAATGCACTTAAAATGCATTGAATTATCAACGTGAGTGGTGGTACCATATCAAACTAGATGCATTTAGGGCTTGTTTGGATATCAAATAATTTTATCTGGGATAGATTATCTTATTTGAAATTAATAGAAATTAATATACTCAGGACACTAGTACTTTGTTATTGTATTAAATGTAATATTGTTTAAGGGTGCGGTTTGTATAAAGCCAAGGCTCTAAATAATCAAAGTAAAGTGTACCTTCAAATAGTATTTGTAAATGTAGTATCAATACTGGAAATCTTTGTGATAGCCTTAAAATATATTTTTATCTTTAATTATAAAATTTTAAAGCATAAAAACTAATGTAGATCGAGTAGATTTATGAAAACTTAAAAATCTTGAACTTCACAATCCAAAAATGCATTACAAGATGCACTATTTTTAAAATTGAAATCCTTTTTTTTTTCCTCATGTCCATCGAGATGATTAATTTGAGGATATTTGGACATCAAAACAATCTATTCTAGTGAAAATTTTGAGGTGTGTCTTAATTTGATTGTTTAGAGCCTCACACTTGTATAAACTTTTTTTATTATTTAATGGAATTGTATGCAATGAGACACGTAATCTTTATTACAAAGAAGTTAGAATCACTCATATTCATTTGATGTCAAATTGGATGGTTTGGCTTAATCACAAAGTCAGATAATTTTTTTGTTTTTTGAACTTTGGGTCTTTTCAATAACACTCTTACAACTACCTAATTTGAAATCCAAAGGATAAAAGTGATTGTGACTCCATATATATAAAAAGTATTTACGTATACTTTTTCTTATGAAAAAAGTTTATATAGAATTGAGGCTCTAAACAATCAAATTAGAGCGCACCTAAAAAATTTCATTAGAAGAGGTTGTTTTGATGCCCAAATATCCTCAAATTGATCATCTCGACATCAAGAAGCATGGACATGAGAAAAAAATGGATTTTAAGTTTTGGAAATAGCGCATTTTATAATACATTTTTGGATCGTCAATTTTCAATATTTTCATGTTTTTATAGATCTGGTCGATCTGCATTTTTTTATATACTTTAAATTTTATAATTAGATATGAAAATATATTTTAAAGCTATACAAAGATTTCCAGTATTGAAATCATATTTCTCAACACTATTTGAATGTGCGCTTTACTTTGATTGTTTAGAGCCTCAGCTCAATACAAACCGAACTATGATTACTAAATAAATAGTAAATAGCTATTTACTTACTAAATAGCTTTTTCTTTCCCCTTATTCTTTCTTTTTTCCTGATTCAATTTAAGGAGGCAGCATATTACAATGTCAATACCAATAAGGTAGAGGGCTACAATAAGCTCCCCAACTAGGATAGCATCATGTCCCTAGAATGGACAATCTTTCGCAATCCAAAAGAGCAATCCTATACAAGGGAAGCCTTTACATTTGGCACCCCACGAGGTCTGCTATTCCTAGCCCTCTCATCTAAATAGATGTTTGGGATAGCTTCAGATACAATGTTGTTTATAGCTAAATCCGGAGAGATATCTGATGAAATCTCACTTAATTATGACATTGGCAAGATTAACTATACCAAATATTTGTTTAATTCCCACTTCGAGAAGAAAAACAAACAAAAACATTATTTATACTAGATATTTATAGAGAGGAATTCAAGATTTCTACATTTATCTCAAGAAAATTATTTAAAAAATTTTTGAAGAGATTTAAAATAAAAAATTATAGTTATATAAATACCATCCATTTGTAAAGTCGTGAGTCTTCAAAAAATTTGGTTCCATTGAAATGAGATAAATACTAACCCTGGGTAATTGACAAACAAAAAAGAGACTGGAATGCTCCCAGAGAGAGGATAGCTGATATTTGGTTTTCCTGTAATCTCTAAAAGGATGGCCCTCAAAATGTGGGAGAGGGAGAGTTATTTACTGACTATTAATTAAAGATTTTTTTTTTAAAATAACCTTAAAAGATGAATAATAAATATATAATATTTTTTAAAAAATATAATAAATATAAATAAAAACAATGTGCACATGTGAGGCCTCGTGACCACGCATGCACCAACAAATCTAAAAGATATTTTTGTAAGGTAAAATTTCTTTTTAATAAAAGATTTGCATTAGAAAGAGAAATACGGCATTAGTGAGTATCCTTTCGATGAGGTTTTGGTAAGGCCGTGGACTTTCGAAATTTGGTAAAGCCACATAATGAAACCTCTACTAGGAGAAATTAGATCTAGGATTGGTGAACTTTGTGAGGGCTCACAATTTTGTTTTGCTCCTGATTGTGGAATTTGAAACTGTAAAAAAGTCGATATTAAAATGGATGGCCTAAAAAAAATTTACAAAATAGACTACCTTTAAGACTTAGAAATCTATTTTATTCGAGTACATCGGTACATGATCGTCAAAATGGATATAATCTATTTGCAGGTCTTGTGGCACTTGAGCTACATTTTCCATTGAGATACCATGGATGACATAAAGCCGTGGCCTTATAAAATGCATTTCCTTCGACTTATATTTGGATCATAGAGGGTATAGAAGAAGAACAATTGTTTCATCTGGGCTGGACTGCATTTCTACAATATGCCGTTCAGAAGTTTAAAGCATCCATCTTAAAGATGGCAAATTGGTGGTCCATCTAAAACTGATTGTAACTAACGGTCAAAATGTTTTCTTAATATAATTATTATCTCTAATTTTCAAATTTTATTTATTTATCCATATTCATGATCTCCATGTTAAATATTATATATTCTCTAAAAATTAGGATCAAATGATATTTAAAAATATATTTATTGTCACGCCTGTATTTCTACAATATGCGGGCTGGCCTCATGCTAACAGCGTCCATATAAGAAAGTTGACATTAAATTAGTTTAGGAGTTAAACAACCCTCAACCCATCTGTATGAGGTCTACCCTTGGACTCTCTCACTTTGGATTTTATAGAAGTGAATTTCTTGCCCATTATTGTTGCTTAACGTCATAATCATCATCATCCAAACTGTATCTCAGTTATTTGGGATTGGCTATATAAATCCTACCATTCTAACTTAAATTGAAACAAATAATTTAAAAAATGATGTGGTTTCTAGAAGGTTACAACCTTAAACAATCCAATTAAGGTGCACCTCCAATTTTTATCATGTAATTTTGGTATAAAAAATTCTTAGGATAATCTCAAAATTTATTTTCATATCTAATTCTAAAAGTTTAACCTCCGAAAATAGTTAAAATCAAGTAGATTCGTAAACATATGAAAACTTAAAAAATAGACGGTCTAGATAGTGCATTGCAAAATGAACTATTTATAGGACTCAAAATCTTTTTTTTTTTTTTCATATTCATCGAGATGATCAATTAGAGGATTTTTATCATTAAAACAGTCTTTTTCGATGGATTTTTTAGGTGCATCTTTATTTCTAGATTTTAAGGATGCAACCTTTAACATTTCCCTTTAGAAAAGGGCCATGGTACTTAAATTTTCAGGCATTTAGAGTTTCTTGGTATTATCAAATATGAACACATTAAAGTAGCGTCATTGGATTGAGCAAAAAGAAGGGGCTTGGTTGAAGCTCTTGTTGAGCCTCAACATTTGTGTCGATCTTTCTCCCACGTACTCTTATCTTATTTGTAAAAATTGTGCCTCAAAGCCATAAAGATATCTTGTGATTTGGAAGGCCATTTTTAGGGTAATATAGGGCTGGCACAATCCCACCCGGTCGGCCTAGCCCTAAAAACATAGGCTGAGGGCTGGGCTAGGGCTAAGTGTCCATCTGCCCAGCCCTCTTTTTTTTTTCGTCATTTGTTTTGGCCTAATCCTTGGGAATAAGGGCTGGGCCAGAGCCCAGCCCAGCCCAGGTTGGGCTCGTTGACACCCTTAGGAATTTAAAAAAAAAATTATATATTTGTGTTCCAGTAGGTCTGGATAATAGTTTGCCCATTTGTGTTGGATCCACATCTTTTCTCACATAATATGTGGGTGCCACCAGTCTTCCAAAATTCATCACTGACATCTCAAGGAACACTGTAAGTACCCCTCGTGCTTTAGGATATGAAAAGTTTCTCAATCCTTTGCTGAGGTCCAGTAATTCTTTAGCGCAACTGGCTGAAAATGACATAATTTGCATCTTTCTCAGTTGTTTTCATTGACAGTTGCACCGCATCGAAGTATATTCAAAGCTCTACAAGGTTTGAAGGCAAATGAGAAGGAAAAGTTGTATAAAAAAACTATCTTAGAGAATACATATGCGTATAGAATGTAAATTTAGTAATAATAGGAGTAGAGATAAGGAAGTTGTTAAGATTGATGATCAAGAAATACTAAAAAGAACACCATTTCAATATCCTGAGTCGATAATTTAAAAAAATAGAGAAATTGAGGAAGATGTCGCATATAAAATTAGAGTTGGGTGAACGAAGTGACAACCGTTGTTTTATACGAGTGATGCATACCAATGAAACTGAAGGGAAAGATCCATGAGACAACTATGACACCAGTGTTGCTTTCTGAGGCAGAATGTTGGGCGGTTAAGAAACAACATATCTATAGGATGAATGTAGCTGAGATGGGGATATTGAGATGGATGAGTGACAAGACAAGAAGCGATACAATTTGAAATGAATACATTTGAAAGAACTTAGGTGTAATTCTAATAAACGATAAGATGAGATAAAGTAGATTTAGGTGGATTGGATATATGCAGTATAGACCAAGCCCAACACCTGTTAGGAGGTGCGAGTTGGTTCAAGTAGAAGGCTCAAACAAGGCAAAGGTAGATCCAAAAGAACATTGTTGAAAGTAGTGAGAAAAGATATGGGGACTTATGACCTCACTGAGGGTATAACCCTTGATAGAGCAGAATAGTGGATCAGGATACGTATAGCCGACCCCAAATAATTAGAAAAAGGCTATGATGATAATGATGATGATCATGATAATAAAACTAGGCCAGGGAGCTTAAACAATACTTTACAAGATAGATGTATCCTGACAGTATTTCGCCAAAACGTGATTGCATCTTGGTTTTCTCACCAAATTGGGAGGCACTCAATAAATAACAAAAAATGTATAATCTTGTGGCTCCAAGTCCCAGTTTAAAGTTAAGGTCTTTTCCTCTTGTAAGTTGAGCTCCCTTGTTCTTGTACATTGAGCTTGTATCTTTTAAGTATGTGATCAACAAACCTCTCATCGATTTAGATCCATAACAATCCCTCTTAGAATTTTTTGCTTACGAAAAACAAAAACACGAAAAAAAAAATGTGATTGTCTACAATGGATTGTCTACAAATGAATGGTCTATAAAAAGCACATGGGATAGTAATACGATGGGTCACAATTTTTTTGTTTACGATATATCTTTTAGTATAAAAAGATTAAAAATTTTGAAGAGAAAAAAACAATTGTTTGTGTGGGAAATGTCAAAAGTTTGCTATATGGCATGCTTGCGCATGATCATTGTGTAGTATACTTGCTCCCTCGAATAAACGACCTATTGTGAGGTATTTTTTTAGATTGGAAATTGAGGAATCTAATTTAGATTTACCAATGTGTATTTTATAATACGGAATTTGAATTCTTAAATATTTTGATCCAACCATCTAAAAATTAAAGGCTTAATTACAACTTGTTTTTCTTGAGTACATGCATAATAGCCAACATTTTTATTTTTATTTTTATTTATTTATTTTATTTTTTTTTGAGGTTGGTGGCAAAAATCAAGAATGTACAGTAGCCTAATGTTTTCACCAATAGGGGGGAAAAGTTTGTATAAGGTTGCAACCTTGTACTGTTGAGGAAAGGTGCATCTCAAAAATCCTACAATGGAGAGTGTTCCCACATAGGAGAACCCTCCAATTGATCATCTCGACCTTGAGATGAGTGGACATGAAGAAAAAAAAGAATTCCAAATTCAAAAAATGGTACATCTTGTAAAAAGTCATCTGAACCATCTGTTTTCAAGATTTTTAAGTGTTTATTGATCTGCTTGATATGTACCATTTTTTAAATTTAAAATTTTCTAACTGAAGAAAAAAAGAGATTTTGAAGCCATCATAAGATTTTCAATGTCAAAACGACATCTCTAAGTAAATTTTATCGGTGCACCAAACTTCTACAATATAAGGAGGCAACCTTATACAAACCTCACCCTATTTTGGATGGCATAATCTAGAGAGAAAAAATTATATAAGGTTGCAACCTTAAAATGTAGAATCACATATGCACCTCAAAAATCTATCGGAAATGTTGTTTTAGTGTTGAGAAAACCTTCTAATCGATCATCTCGACATGGAGATGCATGAACATGAAAAAAAAAAATTGAGTCCCGAAAATAGTGCATCTTGCAACACATTATCTAGACCGTCTATTTTCAAGATTTTCATATATTTATAGATCTACTTGATTTTAACTATTTTTGAAATTTAAAATTTTTTAATTAGGTATGAAAATAGATTTTACATGTTATAATAAAAATTATATTTAAGGTGGGCCTTAATTGGATTGTTTAAAGTTGCAACGTTATAGAAACTGCACACTAATCTAAATATTAGAGAATGCCTAAAAACATGGGTGGCCATAATAGCCCTTGAACATTTTTGTCTCTGGAAACAAGATTTGTCCTATTGGGTAAGCATATCTGGCACTTGGTTCCTTCAAGTAACTCAGATTGGGGCCCAATGTCTGCAACAATTGTGGAGGAAGATGGGTTGTTTGATAGGAATTTTGCTTCGAAGTATTGAATTCCCTTCAAGGTGTTTTTTATTTTTTATTTTTTTTGCTTTTCGATAAGCATAAGAAAAATGTAGAACCTCATTTCTGTTTTCACTCATTCATTCGCGCATTATTAAGAAATCCCTTAGGACCCAAGCTGATCTCCTATTCAAAGCTGGCTTTAAAGAAATTTTCAATAATTCCCATGATAAGTCTTATTGATAAAATTGCCATTTATCCAAGATCGAGGCATATTTGGCGATCCATTTTACTTTATATTTCTTCTGATTTTCCCCTCAAGAAGTTAATCCCACAAACAAAGTAACTTTATAATTCCTCTCGTTTAACCTCAAGAAATTAATCTCACAAACTAAGGATTGATTTGACTCCCTCTGAGCCGATCGAAAGTATCTCATAGTACGGCGTACAAAGTAAATATTTTGGAACAATAATTACTAACAATGAAGAACATGATATTCTTTTAGGGCCTGTTTGATTCCATGAATATCGAACTCCTGGAGTCACATTTCTATAGAAATAGCCGAGACCAACCTGTTTGGTTGTTTCTGAAGACAGAATTGACATTTTTTTTGGGAGTCCTGCATCCTCATTTTAAACCAAAATGCAAGACAATGTCAATTCCGCCCAAATAGGTGAAATTGACATTTCCGGAGAATCAAAATTAAATTGCGCTTACCTTAATGTTATTATTAATACTATTAATTTTACTACTACTGCTATTACTATTATTGTTATTATTAATATTATTATTTAAAATATTTATTATTGAAATAATGATATTTAAATATATTTTTATTATAATATTAGGTGTGGTTTGCATAAAGTTGCAATTTTAAACAATCAAATTAAGGCGCACCTCCAAATTTTATCATAACATGTAATTTTGGTATAAAATATTCTTAGGATGGCCTGAAGATCTACTTTCATCTCTAATTATAAAAATTTTAAACTCCAAAAACAATTCAAATCAAGTAAATCTATAAACATACGAAAATCTTCAAAATGGGACGGTTCAAATAATGTATGGCAAGATGCAGTAATTTTGGGTCTCGAAATTTTAATTGTTTTTCATATTCATACTTCTCGACATCGAGGCAATTAATTAGAGAGTTTTTCAATATTAAACCAACCTTTGTTTAATGGGTTTTTGAGGTGCACCCTAATTCTACATTTTAAGGAATTCTACATTTTAAGGTTGCAATCTTGTATAAAAATTTTCTATTATGTTATTATCTTAATATATTGATAATATAATGTATTATTATTGAAATATTTACATTTTATTATGATTTTTTTAATAGTATAATAGGGATAAAATATATTATATTACTATATAAATAGTCCCCAAATGATGATGATGATGATCATCATTATCATCATCATCATCATCATCAGTATTATCATTATCATCATTATTATTATTATTATCATTATTATTATTATTATTATTATTATTATTATTATTATTATTATTATTATTATTATTATTATTATTATTATTATTATTATTATTATTATTATTATTATTATTATTATATCATATTAATACTAATATTATTATTATTAAACAATAGAAATATAATAATAATGATTATTACAGCATAAAATAATAATAATAATTATAATAATAATAATAATAATTACTATTATTATTATTTTTTTTTTATTATTATTATTCTTATTAATACTAATAAAAAATATTATACTATTATTTAAATACCATTATTATAATATAACAATACTATAATATTATAAACTCGACAATTTTGAAATGTCGCCATTTATCCCTCACTTAGACAAACACTATAAAAAAAAAGACTAAAACGAGTCTTAAATACAATAATCATAGCATTGATAATGGTTATTTTTTTAATGATACAATAAAAAAATTTTAATTTCCTAAAGAATACATCTTCCCGACAATCCAAAAAGTGAAGATGCATCTTTTAGGTTTATGCCAGATGCCGATTCGAATCAAAATCGCTTAATCCGGATCAGGTATTGATAGAGCCAATCTAGTTCAAAATTGCATAATCTGGATGGTATTGATAGATCCGATTCAGTTCCCAATACGTACTAGTCCCAACTGCCTTTAAAGTTAAGCTTACAGCTGCCTATGGCTGGGGCATGTCACAATCCTTTAGGCCTACTAGAGACCAAACCTATAGAAAAAAGATTTGGCAGATTTATCATAATATCCACCTTAAAAATACCCCACCCATCTTTTACCACAGAAAGAGAAGACCAAATAGAGAGCTTAATAAAATGGATAAGCTTATCAACCGGTAACGCCACATCCTCAAAGGTCCTTCTGTTTCTCTCCTTCCATACTTCCCAAAGTATCATACCTCTTGCTATCTTCCGAATCATAATTCCAATCTTCGGAAGAGAAGGAATACCAAATTGCGATATAATACCAATAACATCCTGGGGCAGCATTAACAATAATCCCACTTCACCAATTAACCAATGCCATATCCTCAAGGTATAGGGACACTGAATCAAAAGATGGTCAACTGACTCACCATCCGATTTGCAAAGCAAGCAAATATTAGGTAAAAACTTACCCCTTTTTTGCAAACTACCAATAGTTAAAATCTTATTTTGCGAAGCTCGCCATATGAAGACTTGGACTTTATGTGGTATTGACCACGTCCAAATTTGCACGACTTTGAGAGATGATCATCTCCAGTGATCATGGAAAAAAAAAGATTAAAGCAGGATTTAACTGAGAACCTACCATCCCTTTCAATTTCCCAAACCAAAATATATTCTACCCCTTGGGAGATATAGACTTTATCCAATAAATCCATCAACACACACCACTGGGACAATAAAGCATTGTCCAGCCATTTATACATAAGGGGTACATCCACGAAACCAACTGCCCTCTTCTCTCAACAGCATCACTAATTTTAAGATTAGGATTGAATACTATCCTAAAGAGATCAATGAAAACAAACTTCAGAGGATACTCTCCAAGCCACCTATGATGCCAGAACAAGATTTGACCACCCCCACCCATATTCTATCTAAAATAACTTGTAATCATATTCCTGCAATTAGAAATCGCCCGCCATATATAAGACATATCCTTACCATTACCACCCCCAAGCCATATATTAAATTTATCCATCTCATATTTTGTCCAGAGAACTCGATACCAAAGAAGATCCTTCAAATTGAGACTATGCTACCACTATTTACATAACAAAGCCTGGTTAAATCTCCTAATATTTTGAATTCCCAAACCACCTTCATGCTTGGGAATACAAACTCTATCCCATCTTAATAAATGAAATCTCTCCCTCTCTCCTCTCAAACCCCAAATGAAATATCTCATCATCTTCTCAATTCTTTTTACTATCGATGTCGGAATATGAATGATCAACATCTGATACACAGGCAGATTTTCCAAACAAGATCTTAAAAGTGTAATCCTTTCCCCCAAAGACAAATATTTATACTTTCATAAATCAATCTTGATTTGTATTCTCTCAATCATCCTATCCAAAATTGCAATAGAGAATTTTAAATCTGAAATTGGAAGTCCCAAATAGGTAATAGGAAAAGAATCTACTTTACAGCCCAACACATCAGCCAAGTCACACACCAAGGCCTCGCTGCAGTTAATTTCCACTATTAAGGACTTATGAAAATTAACATTAAGCCCAAGGGTTGCTTCACAAATCTCCAAAAATCTCACCATATTCCTCACTTGTATAGTCACAGCATCAATAAAAATCAAAGTACCATTAGCATACTTCAAATAAGAGATGGATATAACAGAGTTTGCAATTTGGAAACCCTCAAAAGCCCCCAAATTCTCCACCCTACTAGGCATCAAACTTCAACATTTGGCATAAATTGAGAAAAGGAAGGGAGAAAGGGGGTCACCTTGACGTAAACCTCTCGACGCAGTAAAAAAACCAATCTGACTGCCTTTGAATATTACTGAGAAGTGTGCATTAGATTAGCATCCAAAAATCCAACTCCTCCAACTAGCTCCAAAACCCATATTTTTTATAATTTTCAAAAGTACACCCCACTCCACCCTATCATATGCCTTTTTCATGTCAAGTTTAAGCAAAATACCTGCCCTTTAATTTAAGACTTGCGAATGAATACATTCTTGAGCCACCAGCACACTATCAGTAATTTGGCAATCCTGTATAAAAGCAGATTGTGTAGATGAAATAATGAGAGGAATGACTTCCTTAAGACGTTCTGCCAAGATCTTAGCTATAATCTTAAAACACTTGTGAGCATACTAATGTGCTTAATATCTGCGAGCTCATTGATCACTGATTTTTTAGGTATCAATGCCAAGAAAGTGGAATTGATTCCCTTAAAAAGTTGACTTTTGATGATAAAATCTCTAATGACCGCCAACAAATCATTTTGGTTAGATTCCAAAATCTTTGAAAAAAAACCAAAGGAAAACCATCCGGACCTGTCGCCTTATTGCCAAGCAAAGCAAAAACAGCATGTTGCAGTTCCTGAACAGTGATCGGCCACTCCAAAAAACATCTCCGCTCTTCATTCAACATCTTAAAAGGAACATTCGGAAAACTTGGAGTCATCACCACCTTTTTAGCAAATGCTTTCTTAAAATGATTAATGACACCCACTTCCATGGCAACATTATCCTCAGGATCTAACCCATGAATATTCAGTCCCGAAATATCATTTTGTCTTCTCTTGGCGCTAACAATGGCATGAAAAAACTTAGTATTGAGATCACCTTCCTTGACCCATTTATTCCTAAATCTCTGTTTCCAATAGATTTCTTCAGATCTTCTCAAATCCTTTAACTCATTCAGTTTCACCCCACGTTCCACCACCAGTTGCTCAGTTAAAACACCGCTAGTCTGAGCATTAAGATCCAACATTTCAATATCTCCTAAGACCCCATCAATCTTGTCCTTAAGATTGAATTTATTATCCTTTTTCCAGGTAATCAATTTGTGTTTGACATTTAACAACTTTTTGTATAATTGAAATCCAAAGAACCCACCCCCACAGTATTCGACCAGGTTCTTTTAGTTGATTACCTTCGATAGCAACTAGCTCATGGATATTGGAATGATTTTTCTTTTTCATGTCTTTCTATCTTTGATGGGGTTATTCTTTTTCACTCTCACTCATACACAAGCATACCTTCTCTATCTTAGATTGGGTTTTCCTTTTTCATTTGCAATCTCTCACACACACTCTCTTTCTTGGATAGGGTTTTTCTTTTTTCACTCACTCACACACTCTCTTGGATTGGGTTCTTCTTGTTTCACTTACACTCTCTTTCTTTTGAATATTGGATTGGGTTTTTCTTTCTCTCTCTCCCTCTTACTCTCTTGAATTAGGTTTTTTATTTTTCATTCTCTCTCCCTCTCTCTCCCCCACACCTTCATAATTAGGCATGCGATTGTGCCCCAACTTTAGCTACAAACTTAAATACACCAACTCTAGAGTGACAAATAACACACACACACACACATATATATATACATATATATTCAATAAATTATTTTTATGAAAAGGGACAAATAATAAATGGGTAGGCAAGCACCCCATCTTTACAAGTAGCATTGAAGATTATAAAAATAAATAATTTGAGTTAGCGATATTCATTTATAGCAATTGGTTGCATTTTAAACTTCATTTTGGCTATAAAATGACAACCAATACTCAAACATGAGACAAGTTCTCATTATTTAGGTATTTTCATTAAAATAGTAAAAAACTATAACACAATACTCTTTTTTGGGAACCTAAAAAGCTAAATTTTAAAATATTCTAATAATTTTTTGTATTTTTTTTTAGGCCAAAACCTGTCGATTTGGCATATTCCCTTATTCAAATTGCCGATCCACCAATTTATTTTTTCAACCTTGGTAAATGGGGATAAAGAAAGTCAAGGATGGCAAGGAGGCCACAAGTGGGGAGCAAGGAGAAACCCTACTTTGGGGGTTTTTGTTGTGAAGCTCAGGCAAACCTGGAGGATAGAGGATTGACGGGCTCAAAAAGCAGTTGTAGTCATCAAAGTAAGTGGAGATGAGGAGTTGAGAAAGAGAGACCCAATGGAGAGAGAGAGAGAGGGGGTTGGCAGAGGAAAAATAAGAGACTTAGGCATCCATGGCGAAAGGCCGTACTAATGCCATAGTTATCAAGATTGGATAGAACATGTGGTCTGAACTTAGGATAGATGCTTTGGACAATCTCATTTAAGGTAATAATTAAGTTTAGTTAAAAATTAATCAAAATCAATATTTGATTAGTTTTAGCTAGTTGGATCAATCGAATTTGACCAATTCGACTAGCTAAAAAAGTTGAAAAAAATCTTTTAATATTGAACAAAAAACAATTGAGTCCGGTTCAAATTTTTTTGGTACTAGATTGTAATTTTTTTAGGTAAGGATGAACTTTATATGATGTTATCCAAATTATCAGTCTAGCTACCATTTCAATCTTTTTTACTTCACATCCAAAAAAATATCAAATTTGGGTACATCCAAACTCAAAGGGAAAAATTTATATAGAGCCGAGGCTCTAAACAATCAAATTCGAGCCTACCTCAAAAGTTTCACTAGAAGATATTGTTTTGATGCCCAAATATCCTCAAATTCATCATCTCGGTATCAAGATGCATGGACATGATAAAAAAATGGATTTCAAGTTTTGGAAATAGTGTATTTTGTAACACACTTTTGGACCGTCAAATTTCAAGATTTTCAAGTTTTCATAGATCTCTCGATCTACATTATTTTTTAAGCTTTAAACTTTATAAATAAAGATGAAGATATATTTTAAGGCTATCAAAAAGATTTCCAGTATTGAAATCATATTTCTCAACACTATTTGAAGGTAGGCTCTAATTTGATTGTTTAGAGCCCAAGCTCTATACAAACCGCACCTAAACTTAAAAGGCACTAAGTCCTATTTTTTACATAAGTGTGCCAGGCTTTTGCAAAATTTACGCTTGATATCCGGATTTTAAATCGAAACCGACTCTATTATCTCTAACTGGTTATGTACAGGCTTCTAAGAAATGGGAAAGGTTTCTATGCTTCCCCTACATTATAGAAGTTCTATTCTGCCCCTACCATCCAGCCATCTAATTTTGATCAAGAGAGTCACTCACCGTTTGATCTTAGATCTGACATCTCAAAATACTTTATTTTTAATTTTTTAATACAAATTGTATAAATATAATTTTTGGTATGTTCCATCTTTTCATTGGGGCACACTTATAAAAAAATCTTACCAATAATTATATACGGGAAAATAACCCGGAAATCAGCTCTCTTCGTGATACCCCTCCCTATCAATCTAAAGACCATAGGCCTTGCAAGCTGGCATCCAAAAACCTAAACACTCTTTTTCTTTTCCTAATGTGTATCTTATTTTGCTTTCCAAATTATTGTATGTTGTCAATAATTATATACGGGAAAATGACCCTGTGGAAAACTAGCCCATTTAAAAGGCAAAAGAAAAAAAGACATTTTGAGATTCTCCAATACCATGATGGTTCGTGCTGACTACTCGGCCCATTCCCTAGCCGAGTACTCGCCCAAATCCCAGTAACTCGGCTTGAGTTGGGCCGAGTTATTGTAGTAGCTTAAAATTATTAAAAAAACAAAAATCCCAAAAAAATGAATTAACAAAATACAACTAATTGTGGTTAAAAAGGTAGCGAAAAATAGATTTCAAAAAATGAGTTTGTGACTAAGAGTATTTTTATAAAAGTAAGTATTCATAACTAAAATATTTTCAATCTTTACCAAAATGATGGATAATATAAATAAACATGTCAAATTTATATTTCTTTTTTTTGGGATTTTTTATAATTTTTTAAATTTTTTTAAGATCCTCAAGTTGGATTTCCAACTAAGGATAACTAGGGCTCAGCAATGGCCCAAGCCCGAGTAATGTAATTATTATTTCTATTTTTTTCTAATGTAATTATTATTTCTATTTTTTAAAAAAAAAAATCATAATATTCATGCTCTCCATGTTAACGATTATATATTCTCTAAAAATTAATATAAAATTATATTTAAAAATGCATTTATTTTCGAGCCCACATTTTTACAATATGTCTGTTGGCCGCATAGAAACCATATCCTTGAAAAATTGTCACCTCGCCATGTTGTTTTTTTGTCCCGGTGATTCCCCTCTATAATAAGGGATGGGGTTTCTATGAGTAAGCCGCCTCATGTGCTATGTATGCGGGCCCTCTAAAAATTATCTCAAAGATGGATTTTAATATAAAGTTTTAGGGATTTATAATCTAAGCTAAGATGATCATGAATATGAGAATAAAATAAAATCTTCAACATTTAAATGTGATTCGTTCGAGGATATTTCTACACTTACTGTATTTATTTTAGACCAATGGGTTTTTTACGGCGTCCATAAAGATGGTAATAAAAGTACTCTTCCGGCAATCTTTCAAAGTGAAAAAATGGTAATGGTAGTTTTATTGAGTGTTCTAAACAAAAAGAATTGTCATAAACAAAAAAATAAAAATGCTAGCATAGGTGAATGCCCTATAGCTACATGTGAGTCTAACGGTTCATATATGGGCCGATCTGACAGACACACCTCATTTCGTATTTTAATTTTAATTTTTTTTCTACAAATTCAAATCACGTAAAATTGTAAGCGTCTATCTTATCAATGCGCAACTAATAAAAATATCAAAAAAATAATACATAATATATAAATTAATTAAAATACTTCAAATAAGTTTCGGGGGTATTATGATTAATTTATTTCTCACGAAATATTTTTTTGATATTTTTATTGCATTCTCCTATTTTTAAAGCACACATGCCCAAAATTTCAAATGATTTGAATTTATAGAAAAAAATTAAAATTAAAATACAAAATACAATCGTGATCATTGGATCGTCTCAAATTCAATCAGGGCCGTTGGGTACATATGTAGTTGTAGGCACACTGGACTACGCTAGCTCATATATATATAGCTAAGCTTGCATATATAGAAATGCGAGCCTCTTAATAAAAATATTTTTGAGATGGATTTTAAGACTTAATTTTGAAAGACATGCAATTTCTAACATGGAAATCATGAATATGAATTTTAAAAAGTAGAAAGAATAATTCTAATAAAAAAATATTTGGACTTTTAGTTTCCATTGTTTTTAAATGGAGCAACTACTTGCATCTATCTTTAAGATGGATGTTTTACACTTTTTTGGATCACATATACAGAAATGTGGTCCACCTGCATGAAACAATATATATATATATATATATCATTTTGTTTATTTTTTACCCTTTTATTTTTTTTGGGTTAGCTAGATTGTTAATCAGCCCTTTGCGGATCTTGGGCTAGGATGGGAATCGATGGGTGTGCAACTAGCCCACGTTTCCAGACACTGTGCCTAAATTTAGCTAGCTTTTCTTGGAAAGTCAAGTTGATTTTAAATGCTACAAGTCAATTTAATGACGTATAGTTCCCAAAAACAAACATTTAATGTCTCGTCAAAGACTCCTCGGTCAGTTTTGCCATTGCTTTTGAAAGTTTAACAAAATTGACCACCAAATTTCCCTAGTATATGGGACAAGTTTTCTACGCTTTCCATACGGCATAAAATTTATATATTTTTCTTTATCCAACCGTTCATACTGAATGGAAAGTTAAGATTACTCCAATCACAATGCCATATTTTTATATTATTTTATTTTTAATATTTTTTATACAAACTATTTTAACAACAAATTTTGTACGTTCAATCTTCTATTAAACTCGCACTAACGAAAAATACAAACAAAATGTTTCTGATAAAATAAGATGACCAAAATACTTTCGAAAGTTTCAAAAAGTATTTTGGTCATTATATTTTATCAAAAATTTATTTCTACTATTTTTTATTGGTGTGCCCCAATGAGAAGATGACACGTACCAAATTTCATATTTTTACAATTAGTATAAAAATATTAAAAATAAAATATTTTACGACGTCGGATCTAAGATCAAACGGTGAGTGCCTCTTTTGTTCAAAATTGGACGGCTGGAGTTAGGGAAAGCTCAAATCTTTTAGGTTGTAGAAAAAGTATAGAAACCTTTCCCTCAAAAAGCATAAAGATAAAAAAGTAGACAATCTTGTAAGTATTATGGAGGTAAACTAACTCAACGTCATGAAAGAATGACCTATGTATGCTCCAGTGTGTATATAACCTTGGGTAAAAACCCAGAGGACTATGAATTTCCGGGATATAACCTCGTCCTAATTTTTAGACGGTTAAATCAGTGTTTTAAAACCCATAATCGGCTTTTGAATCGCCTGCCCATGGTTGGATCACAAAAAATTCAGAAGTAATATTAAGTGATTCTAAGGGAGAACTCGATCAAGATAATAATTCTCAAATTAGATAGCCAATTCCTAATCTAGATCGCCAATTTTAAAACTATTTTTGAACTCAAATTCTGTCTTTTTAAGCGCACTTCGGCTATGTGTTTGTGGGGATCACTACACCCCTCTTTAACATAATATAAATCGAGCCAAATGGTATTCTGCTCTATTTACTCCCTCAGGTATAACCCCATTTAGAATTAATTTTAGGATCTCAAATTTTGAGATAACCTCTTCAACCTATAGGTGCACTTGAAAAAAATATTGATTCAAGATTGAAGGGAGACCATCCAATTTTGAGACGATGAGATCTAAGTGTTAGAAAATTCAAATTTCAATTTTTTTTTTTTAGAGTAATTATCTAGCTACACTAAATGATTCCCAAATTTTAAATTTAATATGCTTCTAAATAGGTATTCCGACCGAAGGAGTAGAAATAAACTATGCACCCTGAGAATACATAGTATACGTGCTCACGTATCAATTGCATCTTTCAATAAGTATTTGTTCAGTAGAGAGAGAGGCCCTTTTAATGTAGGAGTCGTCAATCAAGTTGTAGAGTGGGCGAGTGCGACTACACCACTAATACACGCAATATCAAGTTATGATGAGAGAGAGAGGGGGTACTCAATTGTAAATTTGTTATTATATGGGAAGATCATAGCACTGGGTATGGTCCAGGCTGGTCCAACCCGAATAAGTTACACCTTGCTTCGGACCTGGACTTAGGTCGGGTTCAAGTCATTTGACCTAGATCCCACCTGGATCATGGTCTAAAAATTAAATAAAAAAACAAGTTTATTTTGTATATTGTAGTATATATTAAGGTTGATCCCAACCTGGTAGGGTCCATGCCGAACCCATATCCAAACCTGGTTCTGGTTGACCCGCCAAGTCAGCGGGACCGGCCCGGATTACCACCAATACATATAAGATAAACTTCGCACGTGTCACTTGGTGATAATGTTACCCCACCACAAAAATAAACTTTTGAGGTGGGCCTGCGAGGAGAAGGAGTTCCATTAAAGGATCCATCATGTGTGTTAGTGGGTGCAAAGTTTATAGTGGCTTAATCATTAGTAGGATTCTCTTCATTTGGACTTTTATTATCCACTTTAGATTCACTAAATTAAGAAAAACAAGAGGGTTTAAATGACACACCTTTTGATCTGATCGTCGAAATTTGATGGCTGATGGAGACACAACTTCTTAGACTCATTGAACTATGAAAAAAAAAAAAAAAAAAAGATTAAAAAAAAATGGTCAGATCGCACTCGATGTGAATCTAAAAAAACAATATTAAGCAGAGATCATCCACTTTTTGGAGGGCGAGATCTAAGTGTTGAAAACTGGAAACCTATTTTTTTTGTCTAAAATTAATCTCAAGTGAGTCTTAAGTGGATCCAAAAATTTGGGACCAAAAAATTCTCTCAATAGGTCTTTTACTGAGGGAATAAATGCATAGCATGTTTGTGCATAAGGGACAATATATACAACAATAACAATATAATTACTTAAAGGCAAGCTTTTTATGCTTACCCTACAGCATCAAACTCCACTCTGAATGGAGCGTTAAGATTGCCCCAATCACAATGTCACGGCCCTACATTATTTTTTTCCTGTAAACTACTTTGACACCAAATTTTGTATGTTCAATCCTATGTTAAACTCGCATTAGCGAAAACTATTAAAAAAAATATTTCTAATAAAATAAAATGACCAAAATACTTTTGAAAGATTCGAGAGGTATTTTGGTCATTATATTTTATTAAAAAATTATTTTTAATATTTTTTATAGGTGTGCCCCAATGAGAAGATGACACATACCAAATTTCATATTCATACAAATTATATAAAAAAAGCCTAAAAATAAAATACTTTGAGATGTCGGATTTAAAATCAAACGGTGAGTGAATCTCTTGATCAAAATCAGACTGCTAGATGGTAGGAGAAGCATAAATCTTCTCTGTGGTAAAGAAAGTATAGAAACATTTCATTTCCTCTATATAGTTTAAGAGTTAATGTTTTGAAACCATTAATAAAGTGGTTTAAGTGAGAATAAAAGCCACCCACAACCCGGTCTCTTTTCCACTACCCAAGCCCCTTTATCTCATGAAAGACGAGGTGCCAGTCAAACACGGAAGAGAGTTCAAATGAAAAAGTACAAAAGTTAGAGAGAGAGGGAGGAAAATGGCAAAAAGCCCCAAAGAAAGTGGCCCAATGCGCATAAATCACGCCTCTCCACTGGATAATATATCCTCGGTCCTCTCCTCCCAACTCAATTACGGCAACGTCTATACCCCCTAAATTACACCCTCCCACTCTTTTTCTCTCTAACATACCTACACTATTTCTCTCTCCTCATTTGTTTAGTCCGAAATCTGAACTCTTTTCTCCTCATGTCTCAATCATTACTATCTCGCGCGAGCTCTGTACTATAATATAGGAAAAAGTTTATATAAAATCACAGCAACTTTAAAATGTAGAATTAAAATGTACATCGAAAATCCGTCATAGAAGATTATTTTGTTGAAGAAAAACCATATAATTCATCATCTCAACATCTAAATGTATGAATTTAAAAAAAAACAAAAAAAAACATTTTGAATCCTAAAAATAGTGTATCTCACAATAAATTATCTAGACAGTTGATTTTCAAAATTTTCAAATATTTATAAATCTATTTGATTTAAACTATTTTTAGAATGTAAGATTATATATCTCCAAGCTGATTCCGAGTGGCCTCGGCCTAGTCTCATGACACTATTATTAACAATCTCTCATTTGAAAATCATATTTCATGATAAGATCTCTCCAATAATCTCCCTCTTGAATTTTTATTTTTTTTATATGTCATTCTCTCTCTCTCTCTAGAATATTGCATCTTCTCTCTACCACGCAGCCTTGGCGTGTGAATCCATTTCTAATCCACTTGGAATCTACCCGCCTCCGACAAATCCCAATAGTGACACTTTGGACAAGGAATCAAACGGTCCATCTCCGTCGTCTGTCCTCTCCTACGCAAGACGTGATCGTAGGGTTGGCGTTTACCCTGCCCCCTGCGCCATGATCTACAACCTAGTCCACTTGGACACATCTTATCGTATTTAAAACAATTTTAAAAATAAAAATCATAGAAAATAAAGTAATGTTATATAATTATTTCTTTATGATTTAGGTGTATTTAACAAAGATTAATAAGTATTCTGGCCATAATCACATTTTTATATTTTTTTATTTTTTTATTTTTTAAAAATATTCTAAATTGAAAATTAGATTCTTACTATTTTTTAATCGATATTTGTCTACTTTTTAACTTTGTCGCAACTTCTTAAAGGTGTTTTAGGTTTGAATATACTTTTATGGCATGTTTTTTATTTTGTCAAATGTTTTTTAATTCGTTTAGGACCTTTTGGCCCTATAGGACTTACCCGAGCCAAGAGTCGACTCCCAGTACTCGGCCACCAACAATTATATAACCAAAACGGGCATTCTCTTCATAAATTAAAGTTATTTTGCAGGCAGCTGCACTTTAAATTATTGTAAAAACTTGTAAATTAATCATCTCGACTTCAATATTAGTATATCAAGCAAAAAAATGTCAAGCTCTAAAAACTATATTTTGTGACATGGAATTTGTTCACAGGTTAAATCTACAAAATTTATTTAAATTTTAAATTCGACAATCATAAACAAAATATAAATTTACATGCCATCACTTCGAGTAGGGTTTCAGGATGCATAGCATTGACCTCATCTCTTACTGAACGATGAGGTTTATATAAGGCCTGGTCTTTATATAAAGAAAATAAAGTCTTGCCTCAAATCTTCGTCCAAAAAGTAATTTCGGTAAAGAAAATTACCATGATAACTCTAAAATCAGTTTTCAATGTCAACAATAAAATTTAAAACTAAAAAAGTACTGTAGATCTAGTATATCTATAAATATTTATTTTTAAATAAAAATAGACCGTCTATATAATTTTTTTATAATATACACTATTTTTAGAGCTTAAAATCTTTTTTTTTTTTTTTGTCAACTATCATGATCGATCGATGTAAAGGTTTTTCAATGCTTGAATTATAATTTTAGATGAGGTGTGAGGTGAGGCTTTACTTACTTTGACAGGCCCGGATGCCCGCAGCCCTCAGTCCTATCAAACCATTTTTGCTCATTAAATACCCCAAATCCCATTAAAAAAAAGCAACAAAAAATTATACAAATATATGGTAGAGTGACACTGCTGCCATGGGTTTTTTTACACAGCTGCCATGGCTGCACATGTAGAAATGTGGGCCCTGTAATAAATTTCTCGTTGAAATATAATTCAATTTAAATTTTTAAATAATATATAATCTTTATCATGAATATGAAAAGTAAATCAATTTTCAAAACTAAAAACCATAAATCTTTTTAAAAAAAACTTAGACCATTAGTTTCAATTGCTTTTAGATAGACGATCCATATTTATATGAGCCCTGTTTAGATTTTCTTTCAGTGAAAAAGCTAAATGAACAAATGGCAAGGCACCCATGGCTCTGAGATAAAATCAAGCTGTCAATTTCAGTCAACCACTAATAATGGTTATCTACGTTCAAACCTCACCCTCTCTCTCTCTTAGTTTACAAGAAAATTAATCTCTCTCTCTCTAGCAGCCTTTCTCAGTGGTGACATTCAGCTTAAAGAAAAGGCATCTCCTGCCTCTAAATTCCAGGGAAGACTCGTCTCTCTCTAAATGCAAGTCAAGTGAAGAATTCTCTCTCTCTCTCTCTCTCTCTCTCTCTCTCTCTCAGTTCTTTTATAGCTGAGATTCTGCTGAAGTGAACCCAGAAATCGGTACCATGACCATGGATGGAGAAGAAGGCATGAAGAAGAAGGATGATGATGCATCAATGGAGGAAGATGCATTTGCAGGTGTTGAGGTCCCTAAATGGAGGGACCAAATTACAGTGAGAGGTTTGGTTGTGAGCTTAGCCATGGGGACCCTGTTCTGCTTAATAACACACAAGCTTTCATTGACAACTGGTATTATACCTTCATTGAATGTGGCTGCTGGCTTGATTGGGTTCTTTCTTTTGAAGACATGGACTAAGCTTTTGGAGAGGGTGGGTGTGGTTACAAAGCCATTTACAAGGCAAGAGAACACAGTGATTCAAACTTGTGTGGTTGCTTGCTATGGAATTGCTTTCAGTGGTATGTGCTCTCTGTTTTGTGTGGTGAATCTCTCTTTCACCCAACCCCTCTCTCTCTCTCTCTCTCTCTCTCTCTCTCTCTCACACACACACACACACAGAGTGACCAATTATTGGATGTGGATTCTAATTTACTCCAGCTTTTCCTCTTAGACCCATTTGTTGAATTCTGCTCTCTCTCTCTCTCTCTCTCTCATGATTTATTTTTATTCAAAAATTCATTTGGGGTTTTCTTGGTGTGTGATAAACAGGGGGATTTGGGAGTTATATCATTGCCATGGATGAAAGGAGCAGAAATCAAACTGGTCCAACTGATTCTGGTCCCAATGGACCGTCTAGTTTTAAGAATCCACAATTAACGTGGCTCTATGCTTTTATCATCACAGTGAGCTTTTTGGGCCTTTTCTCTGTTGTTCCTCTGAGAAAGGTATGCTAAAGCAATGATTCCACAATAAAAGTTTAATTTACTCTTAGATTTTCATTCATGTAAAACTAATAGGTTGTTTGGGCAATTGGGTTCACTTCTTCTTCAATTTTTTCAACTGTTTCTATTTTTGTCTCAATTTTGCAGATCATGATTATAGATTACAAGCTTACTTACCCCAGTGGGACTGCTACTGCAATTCTTATAAATAGCTTTCACACTCCCAAAGGTGCAAAGACAGCAAAGTAAGCATCTCTCTCTCTCTCTCTCTCTCTCTCTCTCTCTCTCTCTCTCTCTCTCTCTCTCTCTCTCTCTCTGGAGCTGTTCCCCCCCCCCTCTCTCTCTCTCTGGAGCTATTCCCCCCCCTCTCTCTCTCTCTCCAACCCTTCTCTTCTTTTACATTTTCCTCCCATCCCATGTCTCTTTTGAAAGTTGAAGCACAAGGAAGAAGAGAAAGAAGCAAAGGACTTCTAGCTTTTATTTTATATTTATTATCATAACACCCAACTATTTCTAGATGCCCAATAAAGACTTTTCATTTCCAAAATGCACTGAACATGTCATCCTGACATAACCCATGAGATTGACTTCACTGGGGACTTCAATTATCTTTGATAGCACAGAAGCCAAACCATATGCATTCAAATCCCCTCACCATTTCTTGATTCATGTGCTCTTGTTCTTTCTCTCTCTAACCTTCTACCAATAACTGATGTTCAGAGTTTCCATCCATTCTTTACAGTTCATTAACTCATATGGCTTCATTAACTCTTATGACCCATTGCTTTTCTCTTAGAAGCCTGAAAACAATACCCTTGCCACCCAATTATCTTCCTTTTTCTTTTCTGTTTTGGGTTCCTGCCAAATACCAAAAGCAACATACAATTTTCAGGCTGAAATCTGCATAAATTTCAATTTCAGACTAAAATCGGCATAAGTCTAAGAAGGATGAGTCATATTTCCTGGTTCCCAATTGGCTGAAATCAGCCAATGAACTTGGATAATTTTATCCAAGACTAAGCTAAAATAAGAGAATAAAGTGCCCAAAATGACTAATTGGCTAATTTAGTTGAGATTCGGCTAAATTTGGTCAGGGAAATATAGAGGACAGAGATGTAAAAGCAGATTTGGCTAATTTTAGCTGAATTTCAGCTAAAGTTGGTCAGGAATTAGCCAAAGCAACATGAGGCATTTCAGATAACATGTGTCCAAAACAAGGCTAATTAGAGGCAAACTTCCTCCTTTTTTTCTTTTGGTAATCAGAGACAAACTTCAGTTAGATTAATTGAGTCAATGGTTGGGAGATTTTTGAAGAATAATCACTTGAAACAATTGAAAAAATTTGGAAAATCGCCGACTAGATTATTATTATTTTTTTTTGGGAAAAATTCAAGTTTCAAACATCGCCCTTTTACTCTGTAATTTTTATTCACTAGTCAATCACTTTTCATTTACCTTATGCTCCATGTTATTCGACATGGCTCAGGAAACAAGTTAGATTTCTTGGGAAGTACTTTACAATCAGCTTCCTTTGGAGCTTCTTCAAATGGTTCTACAGTGGTGATGGGGACTGTGGGTTTGGCAATTTCCCCATCTTAGGCTTGAAAGCACAAACGAATGGGTGAGTCTCTCTCTCTCTCTCTCTCTCTCTCTCTCTCAATTTGCTTTTCAATCATGAACTCTCTCTCTCTCTCTCTCTCTCTCTCTCTCTCAATTTGCTTTTCAATCATGAACTCTCTCTCTCTCTCTCTCTCTCTCTCTCTCAATTTGCTTTTACAACCTTATAAAATCTTGGTTCAACTTCTAAAACTGAGCATAACAAGAGACGGACAAAAGCCTGACCTATGTTGAATCATTTGATTATCAGGTTTTATTCTGATATGAGCCTCACATATGTTGGAGCTGGAATGATTTGTCCCCACCTAATTAACATCTCACTCTTGCTTGGTGGTACTATTTCTTGGGGTCTATTGTGGCCCCTTATCAAAACAAGAGAGGGGGATTGGTACCCAGCTGGCCTTAAGGCAAGAGATGTAAAGGGCCTCTTTGGCTACAAGGTGTATATATCAACTGTTTATTTCTTATCTGTATTTTCTATTTTAATTAGTTAAAATTCCATCTCTCCCTCTCTGAAATGGGCCTTATCTCTTCAATAGATTATTAATTAGACGATGGACCTTATCTCTTCAATAGATTATTAATTAGACAATGGACCTTATCTCTTCAAATTTGTAAGAGATTACTAATTAGAGGGCCATATTTTATATTTTGTAGGTTTTCATTGCCATAGCACTAATTCTTGGAGATGGGCTTTACAACTTCCTCAAGATATTGGCAGTCAGCATCTTTTCCTTCTACAAACAACAAAAAAAGAATCAAATGCCAACTCTTCCCCTCTCACATGACAAGCCAGGTAATATGTCATCCAAAATTCAATTTTAAACATGTTTTCTAATAGCTAATGTGTACGCATGCAGATGGAGATGACATAAGAATGTACATCATAGTCTCTTTCCTTCTCTCATGTATTTATATATGCATGCATGCCTGCAAACTTTCATGTCTATAACGAAGTAATCTTGCACATGTGTGCGCATGCATGATCACATGTATGTCTGTATGTCCATCACCTTGTGCACCATTATGATGATCTCTCTCTCAATCTCTCATCTTTGCCCTTCAGATGAGTCCCTACCACCCCTCAAGGCCCGACGCAATGAGATCTTCATGAAGGACCATGTACCTCTGTGGTTTGCTGCCTCGGGCTACACTGCGCTTGCTGCCATCTCAATAGGTGTAATCCCAAAGATCTTCCCCTCTGCCAAATGGTACTACATCCTCATCTCCTACCTCATTGCCCCTGTTCTGGGGTTTTGCAATGCCTATGGTTGTGGCCTTACAGACTGGAGCCTGGCCTCCACCTACGGAAAACTCGGCATCTTTGTTTTCTCAGCTTGGGCTGGTCAAGATGGTGGGGTCTTAGCTGGCCTCGCCCTTTGTGGGGTCATGATGGTAATTCTTATTTCAAAATATCTCTTTAAACTGTATTACTATTATCAAGTAAAGATGTATAACTTATCAAAAAATAGGCTATATTTACAAGAGGGTGCAGTTGGCATATGGATGCATCCGTAGCTGTAGAGGTAAGGTAAACCTTCAAATTTTATGATGGTATATAATTTTGACGTAAAAGGTTCTTAGGATTATCTCAAAATCTATTTCTATATCTAATTATAAAATTTTAAATTTAAAAAATGGTCAAAATCAATTAGATCTATAAACATATGAAAATCTTGAAAATGGATAGTGTAGATAATATGTTGTAAAATGCACTATTTCTGAGACTTAAATCTTTTTATTTTTCATGGTCAACACCTCGACATCGAGATGATCAATCAAAGGGTTTTTCAACATTAAAACTATCTTTTTCGATGGATTTTTGAGTTGCATCCGTAGCTGTAGAGGTAAGGTTGCAACCTTATATAAACTTTTTCCTTTACAAAATAATTTGAGGGAAAAAAAAAAAGGTGTGGTTTCTATAAGGTTGCCGCGCACCTTAAAATTTTATCATAGCATGTAATTTTGTTGTAAAAAATTCTTAGTATTATCTTAAAATCTATTTTCATACCTAATTAGATAATTTTAAATTCTAAAAATGGTTAAAATCAAGTAGACATATAAATATATGAAAATCTTGAAAATGGACGGTCTAGATAATGTGTTGCAAGATGCACTATTTCCGAGATTCAAAAACTTTTTTTTTTCATATTCATAGATCTCGATGTCGAGATGATTGAGTAGAGGGATTTTTCAACATTAAAACAACATTTCCGATAGATATTTGAGGTGCATATGTGATTCTACATTTTAAAGTTGCAACCTTATATAAACTTTTCCCAAAAAAAAATCCTACAATCCAAATGATGCATGCTATAATCCTTATGAAAGTAGGTCTCAATTATGGCCATTAAGATGGTGATACAGAGACTTTTGGACCCTCTAGAACATGGGATTCTCTTTGATGGTGGGTCCCCCAACATCGCCATCCAATCCATTGTTTGGGTTATAGAACAGTATAGGTATGATTTGTATGGTCATGATAGTCATGTGATACATGTAAACCTTCATTAATGGCATGTTTTGTTGGCACACACTCTCCCTTCACCTTCGGGTAGTGATGGAGAGAGAATGAAACCTGCTATAACATGAAATAACTTTGATGGCAGGCCCTCTCTCTTTCCATCATTTCCAAGACCTATTACATGGACAGTCATGTCTTTCATGAGCATTGGGGTTCAACATAGTAATGAGGATTATGGTGCATGGTGTCCTTATATTGAAAGAATTTGTCTTTAAATAGCATTCAAAAAAAGAAATACTTCTAATAGAAGTAGTCATTTTTTCCTTTATCAGATCATAGTGCAAACAGCCGCAGACCTGATGCAAGATTTCAAGACTGGGTACATCACTTTATCTTCACCAAGGTCCATGTTTGCTAGCCAGATCTTGGGCACCCTCATGGGCTGCATCTTGGCTCCACTGACCTTTTGGCTCTTTTGGGTAGCTTTTGATGTAGGGATTTCGCAGGAATACCCAGCTCCTTATGGTGTGATTTATAGAGAGATGGCCCTTTTGGGGGTTGGTGGGGTCTCATCTCTCCCTAAGCACTGCCTCTCTCTGTGTGGTGGTTTCTTTGCTTTCTCTCTATTAACAAACTCCATTAAGGACATGGTTCCAAAAAAGGTGTCCATGTACATTCCCATACCCATGGCCATGTCCATACCATTTTATATAGGCCCGTATTTCGCCATCGACATGGCATTGGGTTCGTTGATAAATGCAGTATGGGGTCGACTAAACAAGAGAGAAGCCGATCTCTTAGGGCCAGCCGTGGCTTCAGGATTGATATGTGGAGATGGGATATGGACACTTCCAGCCGCTGCGCTCACATTGGCCAAGGTGAAACCACCAATATGTATGGCCTTTTTATCGAGAGGTCATGCTGCAAAGCTCTCAGGTTAGCAATCGGTATGGACCCCTATGTTTGGTGATATGCACTTGTAGTCAAAAGTCTGGTTGGTTGAAGTAAGCGTATTGATAGTTCGAGAATATCGTTGGTTCTAATGGCAATTTGAAGTGCGTGTATTGTGTTTGTTATACCTCAGAAGTGGATGTAAGATAAAGCATAGTTCGAGAATATGGTGACTTCTAATGGCAATTGGAAGTGGGTGTATTGTGTTTCCTATACCCAAGAGGTGGATGTAAGATAAAGGAGTCGGGGTTTTACCAGTACTTTCTTTGTTTTCTCTCTCACAAGTAAATGCAATAAATGTCAAAGAAGCATAGTTTTCAAGTTTTTCGTCAGTGTCTGTCTCAAATGTCAAAAAAGCATGGTTTTCAGGTTTTTCAACTCTCTTTCTCTCTCTATCGTGGTCATGGATGCAAATAGGTCGGCGGTCCATCTAATAACAATTTGAAACGGTCCAAATGTTTTTTTAATAAAATATTTATTTTTAATTTAAAATTTATTTATTTATTCACATTCATAATCTCCAGATATTACATGTCTTTAAAATTGGGATTGTATACAATAAGATCGTTTACCTTAAGTACAAGATAGTCACAAGTAATCTTGACTATTAAATGTGACATTGAGTAGCTGTATGTCTTCTGTCAATCAAGCTCAAAGTTCAATAGAAATTTTTTCAAACCTTATAATACATTCAAATTATCAGATTTTACGTAGGATGGTTATAAATAATTGTAACCATCATCAAAAGTAAATAGTCTTATTATATACTTTTTCTTAAAAATTAGGTCAAAATATCCCTATTAAAAATAAAATTTCATAATAATTCTTAAACGATTACTTCTTTTTTTTGTGACAATGTTGCGTAGAAATAGAACGTGCTAAAAACCCAAGTAGTTACTGTCTAGACCCAAAGCCGAAACGTAACTTCATTGTTTTGATTAAAATGTAGCGGTTACTCTCTAGACCCAAAGCCCAAAGGTAACTTCATCGTTTTGAAACTTCATAAAAACTCGAGAAATTATAAAAAATATGAGTAATGATTCTATGAGACCCTCCCACACCCATATGTGTAGAATTTTAAAAGATTACCATTAAATTTAACATAAATCTCTAAAAAAATCAAGTCTCACACCTATGTGATAACTTTTCTAAAGATCTATATCAAATTTAATAGTGATTCTTTGAAATCCTACATACATGGGTGCAAAAAGGTCTCATAGAATCATTACTCCATAAATATATTTTAATTTTCTTCTAATTGAAAAATGAAAAAACCTTCAACTTTAGTAAATTTCATTCATCACATTTTTTTTTTTCAATTTTGGTATTTTTTTTATCAAAATAACCTTTACGGTAATCGTATTACCGTAATGACTACCGTATTACAACACTAACAAAGAATTATAATACTTTAAATACCATAATGACCAGACTAAACATTAACATACTTTAAATACTATAATGCTCAGATGTGACAAATGAAAGAGAAAGAGACTCATAAAACACTACGATCTTTAAAGTACTGTAATGCTTACCTTGATCATTACGGACTTAAAGTACCGTAATTTTTAATCTGATCATTACAGTACTTACGACTACTGTGAAAACTATTTTGGTCAAAAAAAAAAATGTCAAACAATGAGAAAAAAAAAATGTAGACAGTTTATGAAAGTTGAAGGTCTTTTTTTTTTTCCAATTAGACAATTTAAAGTATATTTTTGATAATTTCCTTAAAACCTATGTTAAGTTTATTCTTCTTTGCTATTTTGTCCTTATGTAGTTGGATACATCTCTCATTGAACATCAAAAAGACTGTTAATACAGATTTTATAGGTTGATTAGTAGCATTATGCAATGAAATCCTTGTTTTCCCGCCGTCTGTCTCTCTCCCTAAAATACGTAAACATGTTTTTAACTCACGTTTTCAAGTCAAATCGAACCAATCACATATCTGTCCACCAAGGATTAAAAATCATTTTTTAATCTACTTTTTCAAGTCAAATAGAAATCAATCACATACCTGCACCAAGGTTTAAAAAACATACTTTGGTGACCGGCCTCCAAAAAGTCCGGTCCTGATCGGCGGTCCAGGCATAAATCATCCCGTCCAAGAACCATCAAAATAAAAAAACTAAAAAAAAATAAGGAAAAATAAAAAAAAAAAATTAAAGTAGAGCTTAGTTCACAAAATTTCACAAGACCCCCAATTTCAATTCTCAGTCTAGATGAACCAATTCCTATCCAAATCACCAATTTTTAAAACCTTCCAATCCAAATCACCAATTTTTAAAACCTTATCCGAAGATATTTCGGCGCTCTGTTTCCTTTGACCCATTTTTAGCTCGTCTTTTGGACCAAAACCAAAATTATACAGCCTTTTTCGATTAAAGAAATATTGCCAGTAGACATTGCTATCTACTGTATCTCCGTTTTAGTAAGAAAGAAAGGATTGATTTAGCAAGAGAATGGATTGCCTGCGATAACATGCACACCATGCACACTACACCTAATCCAGGTTCGCAATATCATAGCCACCGCCACCCGAGCAAGCTCGGAGCCGGTGGGCAGGTGATGGACATCTTGCAAAGACCCATTGGTTTATTTTTATTATTGTTATTATTATTTGGTTCCATTAACAAAAAAATTCCCTAGTTAGCCAGCCAATTACAATTTGTCCGGATCGGATTAAGCAGGGGATCGGTCTAGGCCCCAGTATGAGCACATGTAAATCAAAGATTTGCATTAATTGTGGATACTAATTTACTAGTACAAAACAGAATTTGAGACCAGCTTTTCAATTGGTGAGGGAGAGGGGGAGGGGTCATTCATTTTGCATTGACTCAATGAAAACTTCGGCCCAGCTGACTTGAGGCTTGCATCCAATTCTTTTATGAGATGTTCAAGTGACAGATACAATGAAATCTTTTGTATTCGTTGATTCACATGTGTCCAGAAAAATGTTTACGTAGCCAAAGTATGAACTCATTCTTGAAAACCAAAGTATGAACTCATTCTTGAAAACCTCTCGAAGTAATGTTTCATTCTAAGAAAATACCATAACAAAGCTACTTCCATTACCAAAAACAGAAAAAGATTTGCTCACTGACAAATTCTGAAGATTTCGTTCAATCTCTTAGTAAATCACCTGAATGTCATCTGCTATCATTTCCAGTCCAGTCGCCTGCATATAGAGAATGCAAAAGAAACCAATAGATATATAAGAAGACAGAAAGCACACAATAAAGAGTTACAAACATGCTATATAAAGATCTACAAGCATTTTCTATTCAGAAAAACGAAGAATCTCAGAATGTAATGAAAATTTTTTAATAAGACTCAGCTCGAATTTGCAGTTAAAATTCTTATCACCTAGTACATTACATCTCACATGAAACTTTTAAATGATAAAACGATCATGAACACCCAGTTAATTTTGAAAATAAGAAGAAGCTTCAGTAAGAAGAAGCAATCGGTTTTGAAAATATGAAGAAGCTCTCTCTCTCTCTCTCTCTCTCACACACACACACACATACACACACACACACACATTGACACACATACAGAAGTACAGATAAACATAATCTATCCACATTTCCAAAAACAAAATTCAAAAGATACTTTCTATTCAGTTCAACAATCAGTTCATAGTTTAACCTCATGGCATCTGAAGTTCTAAAACACATACAGGATCAAATTCCCCCCATAAAATTCAGTTCTTTCATAAAAATTACAAATAGAAATGAGCATTACCTAGCCTAAAGTCAATCCCCACAAGAGAGACCTGTTGCTACCACACCAGCTTCATATTGCCAGCTGTTCCCCATATTTGTGCATTACAACCGCTGAAGTGACAAACAACCCGAAAGCCCATAGTACATTCTGCCAAACATAATCATTCCAAGTTAACATTCACAGAGAAAACCAATTTCAAATAGAAAATATGCTGGGTAGTTTCAAATTTACAGATTTTTATCAACCAGATATCTGTGCTTCATAAGAGATTGATTCAACAAACATTTGACATTGACAGGTTTCACTCACACCAAGAAACAAGGTTGTGAAATACCACTAAATCAGAAGAAGTAATTAAATCGATAAGCAGCGAGCGGTACACAAAAAATTTCTCTGTAATATTTATGAAGAACGAACCATTTTCATGTGCATTAATACGGTATAATCCATAAAATATGTAACCATTTGAACAGATTCATAAAGAAATCATCACTTCAAATACAAGAAATCTCCATCTATAAAACCCACAACCATGGTCTTGAATATAACACATAAAAAAGGAAAGAGAAAAAACCGAGACACAGAGAGTATTCTAACAAGCTAGCAATTAATTAAAAAATCCATCCTACCAAAAAACTTTATATACGCATTTTCACTTAAATATAAATCCAATTAGTAAACAAAATTACCCTATTTCCAAGTAAGCCATTACGCAGATTCATTAACCCATCCATATTAACCGATCACAACCTAAAGCTTGGATCTTGAACATTTCATCATTATTTCTTTAAAAAAAACCAGGAAATTCAGAAAAAAAATTACAAAGAGATAAAGAACCACAGCAAGAAGAAATCATCCAATGAAGCTAATCATCATCTCAGAAGAATTATTTCTTTCAAAACTGTAGGCATATTAAAGCTCCATTCCTCATTGATGAATGTACAATGTTGAAAGACAATCAAACCTCAGATTTCTCAGAAGACGAAGTGAACCCTAAATCAAAGAAATCAAAGACCACTAACCTTGGTAAAGGGCCATTTCTCGTCGTCTAAAAATTGAGAATTCAAGAACTGAATCACCTGATCCTTAGATTCAGAAATAGCCATCGAAAGAGCACAAGGGATTGCAAAACCCTAGATCGAAAAACCTGTAAATTTTTGGGAATAAAAACCCTAGACCACAAGAAGAAGTAAAAATAGGTTCCTTTATATAGGAAACCAAAATAACTAAACTACCCCTCGTATTTTGTTTCATGCGGGGGTTGTGACCCGCATTTCTACCTATGCGTTCATGCAAGTAGGTGTTCCATTTAAAAACAATAAAAAAAGTAACGATCTAAATATTTTTTATTAGAATTATTATTTTTAATTTTTAAAATTTATTCATTTTTTTTTTTTTATAATTTTCAGGTTAGAGATTACATTTCCTAAAAACTTAAGAGTCCAAATCTATCTCAAAAATAAATTTATTAAGATCCCACTTATTACACATAAATTCATACCATTATGAACGGCTTCTAGAAGGGGCAAAGTCACCGTTATTTTCAATCAACAGCGTGGTTTGGTGATATTTTTATAGCAATTCATTCCCATGATAAGAGATATATATTAACGGATTGAAAACTTTTCACAAGGGCCTCTACGTTATTTTAGAACTTTTTCCTTAATTATCAATGACAAGCACTATTTTTTACTATAGATTACCATAATTTGATTATTTCAAGTTAATACTACGTTGGAAAAGTTTTTGTGACTGAAAATCTGTCCAATATTTCAACTTCGAGATGTAGGATATATATATTTATAAAAAAAAGAACTCAAGTTATAAAAATAGTGTATTTTGTTATAGATTACCTAGACCAATTATTTTTAAGATTTTTTAAATATTTATAAATAATGTGCAATCTGTACTATTTTTTAAGTTTTAAATTCACAATTAAAGTTAAAATAGACTCATGCCATTTTAGGGCTTTCCTGACACCAAAACTTCATCTTTTGGCGTGATTTGGAGGGTACTTTATTTTGATTGCTTTAACCTTACTACACCCTGTATTATTTATGTAAAAAAGTATAAAAAGAGATTTCATTTTTTATATAAGGAGGTCACAATTATTTCTGTTCGTTAAATTTCAAACTTAGTGGTGGTAAGATTGTCATTAACTAAATTCAAAGTTCTTAAAGAAATTCGCGAATTTATTGAGACACCTCGAAATCATTCAAAACTTGAAATCTAATAGCTAAGTATAATTATGACTTCCAAAAATAAACTTACAATATCTTAATATAAAAATATGTTTAAAGGCCTGTTTGATAACATTCTAGTGTCATGATATTTCATGATATTGCAAAATCTAATTTAAATTTGATTATAGAAGTTATCAGACCAAGCCTTGTTCTCTCTCGGCTTAAATTCCCCGTCTCCTTCACGCTTATCAACTTCCCAAGCAAAAGACAAAGAAGCAGATGATGGCATCCATGGTGATCTCTTGCATGCTCAAATGGAGTCCTGAAAAAGCCCTGTTAACATCGGTGTCACAAATCCATAGCATTCGCTTCCTGGCTTCTTCTTCATCTCCTCCTTGGACTCTTTCAATGAAGATAAAATACCGAGCCCTCATCTTCCTCTCTCTATATGAAGAATCAGTTCAACCAATTTTTCTCTCTCTGAAAAACGCATTCAACCAATTTCTCTCTCTGTGAAAACCCCATTCAACCAATTTCTCTCTCTCTCTCTCTTTGTGAAAAACCCATTCAACCAATCTCTCTCTCTCTCAAAAACCCATTTAACCAATATCTCTCTATAAAAACCCAATAAAAACCCATTCAACCATTGTTTAAAAAAACATCGAGTCGAACCGCACTCGCCCGGTTCGACTCGGGAATCGCCATGCGGGATCGAATCGGTTTAAAAAACGGGAATCGTCTGGTTCTAGAGAGAATTGGACGATTCTGCACAGTGACTCGCCGATTCACTGTACGGAATCGGCGAGTCCGTGAAGAACACGAGTTGCACAGTGTTCTTCACTGGATTCTTCGAAATTTGTCATTTTTTTATCATTTTTCTTGTTTTTTTTGGGATGTGATCTAATTTACAGGCTGTAAAAAGCTTTATTCAGCTTTTACACGGATTAAATGGTTGAAAAATTTGGTATTTTTGGATCACGAAACTTGCATTTTTAGAGTTTCCGCCTTTCCTTGTGTTTCATGCCAAATAGGGCATGAATCTTTCAAAATTTGTAGGCATTTTGATCGTAAAGTTGTGCATCAAAACTTTTTGTTACTAATTTGTGATAATAGTTGAGAAAAACAGAGGTTATTGGAGATTAAAGGCTTCGCGGTTCACAAAATCAGGTAAGAAGTTAGGGTTTTTTTTTTTTTCCACCATATGATTTATTTCACGACATATTTTGAAGATAATGAGTTCAATTTGTAGGATTTTTAATCTTTATTGTGTCTATTATGATTTAAAATTTTCAATTTTATGTAATTTGGAACATGAAATTTAAGATGAACACAGAGATGTCTGCGGAACCAAAATTTCGTTGTTTATTTTTTTTTTTTTCGGCCATTTGATTTTTTTTTCATGATATATTAGAAATAATGTGTTAAAAATTTAGGGTTTTGATTCCTTATATTGTTGTTTATCAGAAAATGTACTCAATTAGATGTAATTTATTCACTTAGAGGTGGATTTTTTAGTTAAAATGGCTTATGTAAAATGGCTCTGTAAAGAACAGAATTTTTTTTTTTTTTTTTTTGTAATCCATGATCGAATGTTTTGTAATACTTGATCGATTTTTTTGTAATCCATGATCGAATTAGTTTTTTTTTTTTTTTTGTAATCCATGATCGAATTTTTTGTTTTTTTTGTAACCCATGATAGAATTTTTTGTAATCCATGATCGAAATGTTTGTTTTTTTTTCTTGTAATCCATCATCAAATTTTTTGTTTTTTTTTTTTTTTTGTAACCCATGATAGAATTTTTTGTAATCCATGATTGAATTTTTTGTAATCCATGATCGAATTGTTTTTTTCTTTTTTTGTAATCCACGATCGAATTTTTTGTTTTTTTTTTTTGTAATCCATGATCGAATTTTATGTAATCCATGATCGAATTTTTTGTAATCCATGATAAAATTTTCTGTAATCCATGATCGAATTTTTTATAATCCATGATCGAAATGTTTGTTTTTTTTTCTTGTAATCCATGATCGAATTTTTTGCTTTTGTTTTTTTTTTGTAATACATGATTGAATTTTTTGTAATCCATGATTGAATTATTTTTTTCTTTTTTTGTTATCTACGATCCAGTGTTGCACAAGAGAGCGTTCATTGAGGCTATCGGTGATGAAGATCTTGAAGAAAGTGATGAGCCTCATGAAAGAGGAAGCAGCCAGCCAACGTATCCACAATTCGTCAGAGATGTCGGTGATATTGCACCTAATGAGGGAGAGTGGGAAGGGGGTCTAAGAGAAAATGAGAGAGATGATGATTCTGAGGCCACCCTATCCCAGCTATATTATTCACATATCGAGTCCCAACAGCAACAGTGTAGGGATGAGCACGACAGTGCAGGTGAGCATGAAGGATGGACAAGCTTCGGAGATTTTGGATTGGGAACACAACAAAACACTAACACTCAGGGATTTAGAAATAGTCAGACGCCTGCTAATATCGATGATTCGTTTTTAGATCGAATCAATGAATTGTCAAACGAATTCAATCAATGGCACCAGCGTGACCAAGAATAACAACGTCGTCTATCATTTTATTTTTAGATCGTATGTTACTAATTTTATGCTTTATTGTAGTCCATGTATGTTGATATACTTATTCCATGATAATTCTATGTTTATCCTTTTAAATGCTGAATGGTGGTTCATGCAGGGAAAGAACATATCAATATTCGCATATTTATTCAAAAACATGAAAATTCTTAATGGAGTACCCTCATTTCTTACTGAATTCCTAAAAAATAATATTTATAATGAATTTTAATAATTTTTTCGGATTTTTTTGAAGCTTTATTCTGACCGATTCACCCGATTCCCGATCCGGATCGCCGATTTGCCGATCCAGATCGATTTTTGCATTCAACCAATTTATTTCTCTCTGGATAACCCATTCAACCAATTCTCTCTCTCTGAAAAACCCATTCACAAATTTATCTCTGAAAACCCATTCAACCAATCTCTCTCTTTAAACTCATTCAACCAATTTTTCTCTCTCTCAAAATTAATTCAGAAGAAATACAGTTGAAAAACCCAGTCAACCACCATTTTCTCTCTCTACAGTCAAACTAGCAAAAAAAAAAAAAAAAAAATCAAATATCACCTTAATATAAAATTTAGACATAAAGAAAACAGACAATGACTTTATCTATTTTTAAGAATCTAAATATTCAAATCCTATTTTGTCAAACATACCTTAAATTATCTTCAGGTTTTGTTAGGCTACACCACCAATTACCTTAAATTATCTTAGGGTTTTGTTAGGCTACACCACCAACCCGCTTAACATTTTTTTACAGTAAATTACTATTGAATAGTAATAGAAAATTTTTCAAGTAGTGGCATTTTTGGTCATTTAGAAAGATTAAATGGATATTTTTATTAAAAAATAGTGAAATTTTATTAGTAGTTAAGAACAATAAATGCATCTTGAAGATGATGTCACACACCATATTAGTGATGACATTGTCTATTATTGTTAATAAGTGATTTTGTTTCTATTAGGAATTTTTAGTTTACCCTTAATTAATTACTTAAAAGAAAAAGTTTAGGTGAGCCCACTAGCTCATAGGAAAAATGACCCCAACGGCCCAGATTGAACTTGGGCCGATTTAACGATAACGGATGGCCGGTAGTGTTTGAATTTTACTTTTTTTCTATAAATCCAAATCACTTGAAATTGTAGTCGTGTATTCTTCTCATCAAGCCGTACCTAATAAAAATATACAAAAAAAATTCGCAAAAAAATTGATCAAAATACCCTTGAAAATTTTTGGGGGTATTTTCATCAATTTATTTCATGTAAAATATTTTTTTGATATTTTTTGAAGATTCATGTATTTTTGATATACAGAAGTTCAAAATTTTAAATGATTTTGAGTTGTAGAAAAAAAAAATTAAAATTCAAACACTACTAGACATCCATGATCGTCTGATCGGCCCAGATTTAACCTAGGCCGTTGGGCTCTTTTTTTCCTTGTGAGCTAGTGGGCTCACCCTAGCTTCTTCCTTACTTAACCCTAAACAAAAAGTTACTATACTATAGGATAAGGGTACCTAAATGTCTAAAAATGTTGAGCACTTTAAGGGTTTACACTACAGGTGGTGTAGCCTAACAAAACTCAAATCTTAAACTTAGTGCATATTGTGACATTATTTAGATTGTGTATTTTTTAAATGTTCATAGATCTGTTCGATGTGCACAAGTTTCTAAGCTTAATGAGGGGTAGAAATAGATTTTGAGGCTATAATAAAAAGGTTTTAACACCAAAACTATATTTTCCAACAAAATTTGTACGTGTCTTACTTAGATTATTTAAGGTAGGCATCTTATACAAACCTCACTCATGCATGAGAGTTCCCTAATAAAAACAAAATTCAAGAATTTAGTCTTGGAAAGGCAACAATAAAAATATTACTCTTTTCTTTTGAGAGAATGTAACAAAATAGGAAATTGTATATTGCATGTAATGAGATAGAAAAGTGTACATTATTCTATTGTATCACTATTATATATACAATGAAAGAACTACTACAATATTAGTGTTGGAAAGAATTAGTTTTCTAAAAGTTCCTTTTTCTCTCTCTAAAATTATTCATGATATCATAGTATGTATTTATGGAGCAACTTCCTGGATTTGTTAGCTCAGAATATCCAAATCATATCCGCAAATTAAAAAAGTCTTTATATGGTCTCAAACAAACACATCGGATCTGGTTTGATCGATTTAGTACCTATTTATTATCATCTTTTTTTTAATAATTAACCGTAGCTTTTCATTGATGAAACGAAACATTACAACAAGGGGGAAAAAAAAAAAAACAACAAAACAAAGGGAAAAGAAGTGAAAGGAGTAAGTTCAAGGAAGGTCACATTACAACGCCCCTGGGCAAGGCATCTGCGCTTCCATTCCCCTCTCTATGGACATGTACTAATGGAATCTCCCTACCACGAAGGCATAGTTCAATATGATCCCATATATGAACCCACTGCTAGAAGAAAGTTGCATACACCACTTAATAACATTTAGATAATCTCCTTCAATGACCACCCAAAGGCAAATGTCGACTCCATAAAAGAGGGCTCAAAGCTCAACTTCGTTGGCAATGCACATATGTAAATCATTGTGGTAGGACCAAATCGTATCTCCTATATTATCTCTAAGAAGACCTGCAAAGCTGGCCACCCAACCATCTTCTCTCACACTGCCATCAAAGCTAAGCTTGATCATGTTATTCCCAATAATGAAAATATATAAATAAATAAATAAACAACTTACTCGGATCTGTCCTTAAATCACACGAGGGATTAAGGTTTCATACCAAAACCTATAGATCAAGTCATCCGGTGACAGGCTACCTTGAGAGTCCTCTTGGTGAATCTCTTTCACCAATTTTCTATCATTTTCTTTGTCTTTTACTTGAGGGGTTAACCTCTTTTTGTAGAGAACTATATTTTGTAACTCTCACATTCATGGTCTATAGGAGTTAAGATCCAAGTATAACTCCTGCCTTAGTTCGCCTTAACAAGTTGTCGCCAAATTGTAAATCCTATGCAATGAGCTAAACATGTCATTAGTATACTAATGACTCTCATAATACGATGTTATCCAAGCATTCCTATAACTTGATAAAAGATATTTGGAAATTAAATAATTTTGTATATCTATAATATAAAAAAAATTCCTGCAAAGAATTCAAACACATCACTAAGTGTTCCCTCCAGTGAAACTAGGCTTTTCCTCCAGTGCAACATCCTATAAAAGCTCCAAAATGGATCATAGTATATGTCATTGCCTCATGTCAACCACATGGGATTTCACATATACTATTTAATATGGCTTTTGTACCATTATTGAAAAAATAAATTCTCGAGATAAAGGGCTTGATAGGTCATATTTCCAACATCTCCCACTTGGCCTAAAGGCCATTTAACTTATTGTATATGGTATTGCCTCATACTTTCTACGTGAGATTTCCATATACTCAGCCTGAAGGCTCTTTAACATATTATATATGGCATTGCCTCATATTTTTCATATACGCTACTCAGTAAGTGATCATCATAATCCTAAAATAATCATTGATGAAAGATATAAACATACTTTCAAAATGGAGGTCAATTAAAAACAATGCGAGCACAAGCATTTATAGATAACAATTTCACTTTAAAAAATGCACAATTAAACATAATCCAAATGATTGAAATGCTAACATTTTAACGGCAGTGCATAATTCAAATGATTCCACAAAATTACCCTACTGGCGTCCCCAGTAGGTCACTTATATACCCCATCAGCGTCATGATGGGTCCACTTAATCCCTATCGACGTCCTAGATAGGTCCACTTAATCCCTGCAGGTCCACTTATACCTCACCGTTGTACCGAATGAGTCCACTTAATCCCTACCGGCGTCTCGGATAGGTCCACTTAAACCTCACCGGCGAACCGGATGAGTCCACTTGCAAACTTAAAGTATTTCTAATCTTTAAACATTCGAAAGCAGCAATATCATGTACTCAACATATTACTGAAATCATTCATATGAATTTCACTGAAACCATTAATAATAGTCACTTTCAATCACATTTCAAAAATAAACAATCAAATATTTTGGGCTCAAATTTAGAAAGGTAGTAGTTCGTAAAGACATTCTAGCATAATTGCGAGTTTAATCTGTATAGAAAAACTCTTATAGAATTTCAAGAATACAGAATTATCACAATTTATGAGATGTTAATTCGCAATTAAACATTTCACAACAATACTATAATCAATTGCAAAAATATCAATTTTAAAATAATAAGGCAGTCATTGTACATGAAATTTACAATGTCTAAATATTAAAAAACAGTAGAAAGAAATCTCACAATTTTACTAATAGTAGAAATATCACATTTATTTCTAATAATTTTATTTCTAAAATTTTCTAACAATAGACAAGAAAAATAAATAAATAAATTTATTTCTAAGAATTTACAGCATTTAAAATTTCTAATATTATAATTTTATTAAAAAGATTATTTTTCAAAATAATCAGGTTACTTGCCCATAAAATTTATCGCGCCTAAAATTCATGAAAATAAGCAGAAATAATTATTTCATTTCATTTTTTAAAAAGAACGGATTATTTTTCAAGATAATGAAGTCACTTACCTAAAATATTTGAGAGGGAGCTTCCGATAAAAATTCGACTAGAGAGAGATCTCAAAATTTTCTAGGGTGGGAGTCCTCGCCTCTCGTATTTAAATTCTTAGGATACTATACTATAGTCTTTTATTAAGTTACACATCACACATGAGGTGTAAACACTTAAGGCCCACGTCCTTTAGTGGACGTGGCAAGAGCAAGGCAGCAAAAGCTTTTGAAAATAGTGATGGTCCTTAAGGACCATCATGCTCATACGAACCATCACTTATTTAAAGTTTCTGTTTTTTTTTTTTTTTGGAATTTTAGAATTATTACAGCATAAGCCACAAAAAAGAAGTTTCATCATCACACACATTCAAGTAAGCATAAGAAGATAAAATTTCATTCACTTTATCTAGTAAATACATATCCCCTCGAGCTTTCTCTCATACAGTGATTTTCCTATTAATCCCAAATGAAACTTTCCTATCCTTGAAACGAACTTCATATCCATTGATGTGAAGTCTCTTGACTGACAACAAGTTACTACCCATGTAAGGAGCATAAAGAGTATTAGAAAGGAGCAAGAAGTTTCCATTTGGGATGACTAGTTTATAAGTGCCAATGCCCAATGTATCAGACATAGAATCATTGCCCATAGAGATGACATGTTCACTAACTTTAAGTTCTTTACGTTCTACAAAGCCTCATCTAGACCTGGATATGTGTTTAGTGGCTCCAGAGTCCACCCACCAATCATCAATAGACACATTAGCTATTAAACAATCAACTACTACACACAAGTAGTAACGACCTTAGTTAGGTGTCTTGGGTTCCTTTTGTTTGGGCATTGGGATTAAAAATGTCTCATCTTCCCACAAATAAAACATGCCCCCTTAGGTCCATTGTTCATAGGCTTCTTCTTTTCCAAAATAAAAACAAGAAGCCTATGATACAATATTCTGCCTTTTATTATTATTCCAAGGTTGGTAAGTTTTTCTTTTATTAGAGGATTCTCCAATTCAAGAGTTTTGAGATTGAGCAATGCGAAGTGCATTAGTCCTCCTTGAAGATCTACGATCCTTTTTAGATTTCAATTTAACAACAAGATTTTGAAGAGTAAGATGCTTGCGGTTTAAAGAGAAAGTAGTCACAGCAGATTTCTTAGAATTAGGCAAACTATTCAATATAGTTAAAACTTGTTGTTGATCATTCAAAGCATAACCAACACTTATAAGTTGTTTGCCTAGCAAATCATTTTCCTAATATGTTCAACCACAAAGTCATTTTCTTTCATCTTAAAAGAGTCGTACTCTTAAGTCAAAACTCTTAAATTACTCATAAAAGTCACCCCAAATTGGATCTCGTATTCATCATAAATATCTTTGGCTTTTTTAAATTCATCAAAACTCAATAATAATTCATCATCCATATTTCTCAAAATTATGTTCCTACACATCTTATTTTCTTTTTCTGAATTAGCATAAGCTGATCTTCCTGCTCTATTGCTAACATCAGTGGGTTTAGTAGGAACTACAGTTAAAATAATGTGATCTAAATTTTCATGCTCTAAAATTAAAGTTAATCTTCTTTTCCATGTATTATAATTCGATCCATTGAGTCTTTTTATCTTCAATTCTTGCATAGGATCCATGAATAACAACAAATACAGACAATAAATAAATAAATCTAGTTTATAGATGCGATCTCACAGGGCGATAGTATAGACTATCAAGAATAGAGCTCAAGAAAAATATGCAACAACCGGTGAATTAAAGAAACCTCGATGTGAATCTAGCTCAATCAATAATTCTTTCTTCCAAACCTTCTCATCAGAAAAAAAAAACCCAAATTGCTAACAAATCGCAATATATGGTGCTCAAGTAAGATTATTTTCTCTCTCTAGATTTGGGGAAAAAAATGATAAGGACAATATGGATTAAACTGCAGTGAAATAGAAAAAGATTCACAGATTATGAAATACTAGAGAAGATGACTTTCTATATCTCAGGATAATAAACAACAATAAAATCAGATATATGAGCAGGATAGGAGAATACACAATGTCTCAGAAAAGGGGGGAAAAATTGAAAGACTAACTTTCGTTGAAGGGTTGGCCCATTCTTTTGTAGTGCATTTGAGCAGCCAATAAAAAAGGAAGAAAATTAAAAAAAAAAACTTACCGTTGGTCATGGATGCCAGTTACAGGATTTTAGGGGCCATGATCTTTGCTTAATTGTCTGAATAACTGTCATAGGTATAAAAATAAAACGTCCCATCTTTTTTTTTTTTTTTCTTCTGTTTGTTGTTTTCCTTCATTAAAAAATTGGGCGAACCCTTAGGGAGTAAAACAAACTGAAAGGAAACAGATCTTTCTCCATTGAAATAGCAAGTGCAAAAAGATGTTAAAAAAACAAAAAAAAAACATCTTTTGGCTCAATAGAGTTATTGCTAGAGAGAGAAACAGGGCCATTAAAAAAAAATTTATCTGTTTGAAGATTAAAGATAGAATCAAACAAAAAAAAAAAAAAAAAACTTACCTCCTTTGCTCCTCTTTCTTAGCTGTAGAAAAATATCCGTTTGAAAATTAAAGATAGAATCATACCAGAAAAAACAAAAAACAAAAAAAAAATACTTATCTCCTGAAGAGGAGAAAGTCTCTACCATTTGATGTATCAAGAGAGATAAGATGGACCTCGGATCTTTGACAGAGATTTGTGGTCGAATCTATGCCCAAAAAATTGTCTTCTGTAATGAAAGTTTTAGAGAGAGAGGAAAAGAGCAATAGTTTTACGGGAGTTGTAGGATGGAAGACTTATCCTTTTCAGTATAAAGGGATGGGTGGAAAACAAATGGTCGAAAATGCCCTTGTAAAGGTTTTGAATTTGAGCTATAATAACTTGTTATAGGTAGTATAAGTAAATTATTACATAAGTGATAAAAAAAGACCAAAAAAATAGTTCTGATTTTATTTATTTATTTATTTGGCACAAAAAAGTATGTATATCAATCTTCATTATATAGTTAAAAAAAATCCGGCAAGTTGTATTTTAAAGTCAATTTGACCAACCTGGCTCTACTACCATTGTTAGTCCCAATAATGAAAATAAATAAATAAACAACTTACTCGGATCTGTCTTTAAATCACACGATGGATTTAAGGTTCCATACCAAAACCTATAGACCAAGCATCCGATGATAGGCTACCTTGAGAGTCCTCTTGGTGAAGCTCCTTCATCAATTTTCTATCATTTTCTTTGTCTCTTACTTGAAGGGTTAACGTCCTTTTATAGATAACCATATTTTGTAACTCTCACATTCATGGTCTATAGGAGTTGATATCCAAATATAACTCCTGCATTAATTTCCTTAAGTGCAGTTAATTAGGATTAACAAGTTGTCACCAAACTGTTAATCATATTCAATGAGCTAAAACTGTTATTAGTGCACTAATGACTCTCATAATAGGATGTCATCCAAGCATTCATACAACTTGATAAAAGATATTTAGAAATTAAATAATTTTGTACATCTATAATATAAAATTTTTTTCAAACACATCTATGGGTTTTTCCTCCAGTGATGCTGGGTTTTCCCTCCAGTGCAACAATGTATAAAAGCTCCAAAATGGATCCTAATATATAGCATGGCCTCATGTCAATCATATGGGATTTCATATATACTATTCAATATGGCTTTTGTATCATTATTGAAAAAATAAATTTTCAAGATAAAAAGGCCTGATAGGTCATATTTCAAACAGACCCAATCAAAGGGTGGGGGGCACCAACGACGACCTTTTAGGAACTTTCTTCTTTTTGGGGCTAAAAGCATATAAAGGTTAGAATCAAATAACTCCTTTTGAGTGTGTTTGAAGGCAGACTGGGCGTGGGCCCATTCTTTAAGATGAAGTATAAAAGGGGCTCCATATTCTATTTTTTTCCGGGGAAAGATCTAGCATTCCTCTCCTTCCAGACAGTCCAAATGACTACCGCCACCCATAGCCGCCATAAATCCAGACCAAGAGATGAGAAAGGGGGGGACAAACCATGTTAAAGATGCCAGGAATGTGCACGACATCACCCAATGCCATGTGCATATTTATACAAAAGTCACTCCCAAATATGCCAAGCAAAGAGACAAGTAAGAAAAATATGAGCAGCAATCTTAACATCCTGCTTACAAAGGATGCACACATTAAAATTGGGAACTCCCCTCAGGCGAAACTGGTCAATGGTTAAAATGCGACACCAACTCAGAAGCCACAGGAATGCTCTCACTTTGAGAGGAGCTTTTTACTTCCAGACTTTACAGGAGAGTGAATCGGTCAAGATATATCTATCCACTAACAAGAAATTATAGGGCGACTTAACCGAAAAGCCCTAGAGGACTCCAACTCCCAGATCACTCTGCCTCCCCTAAAAGGAGCAAAACATAAATCATACAGATTGGACAAAAGTTGAGAGTACTGTTGCTCCACCGCTAGATTCACCCTCCTGGTACTCAGGGTCAGATTCCAAATAACTTTATCTCCCTGTGCCTCTGCTATATTACAAATCTTCGCATTTTTAGGGGTGCATTTCAAGAAATGCTCAAGAAAATGGGACTTTGAAGGGCATACCCCAAACCATTTGGAGTACCAAAACTGTGTATTTAAACCATTTCCAACCAAATTTCTGCTATAGGCCAGGAACAAAAGTGTAACAGAATTTGATGCCCCTCCAAACAGCAGATGCATGGGCCTTGATAGACAATTTTTTTGGGATAAGGTGGCAGGGATCCCATCCATATTTAGAGATAATGACATGCAATCATCACTATCCTTGTAAAGAAAAGGCCCTCCGTCGCCATTTCGTGAGTAATGCATCATTAACTGCCTTGAGACTTCTGATCCCCAACCCACCTTTCTTTTTAGGTAAGCAAATCACCTACCATCTAATAAGATGGAACTTCTTTTTGTCTTGTGTCCCACTGCACATAAAACTCCTCATCGTTCTCTCTAGATTTTTAATCACTGTCTGCGGAGCTCGAAATAAAGAGGAGAAATAAATCAGTAGATTTGTCATAGTAGTATTGAATAATACTTATTATTATCACTAAGGTTTCATTGTAGTAAATTGATTTATTTCTATTTGTTCTATAAAACATTACAAGATTTTATTATGGGTAAATTCATACCATTATAATTGGTTTCTACCAGGGGCAAAGTCACCATTATTTTCAATTAACAACGTCCTGTGGTGATATTTTTTATAGCAATTCATTCCCATGATAAGGGATATATTAACGGATTAAAACCTTTTCACAAGGGCCTTTGTGTTGTTTTGAGAACTTTTTCCTTAATTATCAATGACAAACACTATTTTAATAGAACGATAAAATGACCATAATTTGATTATGTTCAAGTTAATACTATATTAGAAAAGTTTTTGTGATTGAAAATCTGTCCAATATTTCGACCTATTTTAATAGAACGATAAAATGACCATAATTTGATTATGTTCAAGTTAATACTATATTAGAAAAGTTTTTGTGCTTGAAAATCTGTCCAATATTTCGACCTTGAGATGTAGGATATAAAAAATAGGATCTCAATTTACGAAAATAGTGCATTTTCATTTTCAAGATTTTTTAAATATTTACAAATAATGCCCAATCCTTACCATTTTTTAACTTTTAAATTTCACAATTAGAGTTAAAATACACTCATGCCATTTTAGGGCTTTTTTAGCACCGAAACTACATCTTTTGGCATGATTTGGAGGGTACCTTATTTTGATTGTTTAAACCATAGTACACCCTGCATTATGGTTGTAACATTGTCACTAACTAGACTCAAAGTTCCAGAAGAAATTCTCGAATTTACTGAGACACCCCAGGCCGTTCAAAATTTGACATCTAATAGCTAGGAATGGTTGTCACCTCCAAAAGTGAACTTAGAATATCTTAATCTGAAAATTTGTCCTTAAATTATCTTATCATAGTTAAAAATAGCTTCCAACCAGAAAGTGATCGTGTATATATTGGAAATGGGGAAAAATGGACTTAAAATTTTAAACGTAGTGCATATTGCAACACATTATTTATATGGTTTTGTTAGGCTACACTACTTGTAGTGCAGAAGTGCTCAACATTTTTAGACATTTAGATACCTTTATGCTATAGTATAGTAACTTTTTTTTAGGGGTATTTTAAGTAATTAATCAATAATAAACTAGAAATTTCTAATAGAAATAAAAGCATTTATTAACAATAGTGGACAATGACATCACCGATATGGTGTATGACATCACCCACAAGATGCATTAATTATTTTTTAATACTAATAGAATGCCACTATTTTTTTGCAAAAATATCCATTCTACCCTTCAAAATGACAAAAAATGCCCCTACTTGAAAAATTTTGTATTACAACTCAAGGGTATTTTAATGTCAAAAAATATTGAACACTTTAAGAGAATACACCATCAAGTAGTGTACGCTAACAAAACCCTTATTTATATTGTGTATATTTTAAATATTTATAGATTTGCTCGATGTGCACAATTTTTTGAGCTAAATGAGGGGGTAGAAATAGATTTTGAGGCCATAGTAAAAGGTTTTAACACCAAAATTATATTTTCCAACAATATTTGAGAGTGTGTCTTACTTTGATTATTTAAGTTAGGCACCTTATACAAACCTCACTCATGCATAAGAGTTCCCTAATAAAAACAAAATTCAAGAATTTAGTTTTGGAAAGGCAACAGTAAAAATATTATTCTTTCCTTTTGAGCCAATGTAACAAAATAGGAAATTATATATTGCATGTAATAAGACAGGAAAGTATCCATTATTCTATTATATCACTATTATATATACAATGAAAGAACCACCACAATGTTAGTGTGGGGTACAATTAGTTTTTCAAAGTTCTTCTATTTCTCTCGAAAATTAGTCATGGTATTAGAGCATGTATTTATGGAGCAACCTTCTAGCTTTGCTAGCTTAGAATATCCAAATCATTTTTGCAAATTAAAAATGGCTTTTTATAGTCTCAAACAAGCACCTTGGACCTGGTTTGATTGATTTAGTCCTTATTTATTATCACTAGGGTTTTATTGCAGTATAGGTAATTTATCTCTACTTGTTTGTCACACTTCTCAAAGCATCATTATCCTTTTCTTTTATATCGATGATATTATTGTTAGAAATGATAATTTCAATATGTTAGAATGGTTTATTTCTCAACTTGGAAGATAATTTACAATGAAAGATTTTGGACGACTTCACTATTTTCTTGTCATAGAGTTATCTTATTTTTCTGATGGAATATTTCTGTCACAAAGAAAATATGCCCAAGATCTTCTTGCTCGTGACCTGATGTTAGGTGCCAAACCTAGTTCAACATCAACGGAAGTAAAAAATAATATTCACGGGAATTTTGATCTATTTTTTTATCCATTTCTTTATCAAAGCATTGTTGGTATTCAATACATCACCATAATACAGCCTGACCTTTCCTATAGTGTTAATACAAAGTGTCAATTTATGCATGCTCCTATAATTGCACATTTTCAACATGAACATGCATTTCGGTTAGGGTTTCAAGATGCACAATAGTGACCTCATTTCTTACTTAAGGATGAGGTTTATAAAAAGCCTAGGCTTTATGAAAACCAAATAAGGCCTCACCTCAAATCCTTGTCTAAAAAGCACTTTCGGCAAAAGAAATCTCTATGATGGCTCTAAAATCAATTTTCAACATTAACAATAAAATTTGACACTAAAAAAATGTAGTAGATCTTGACAAGATATGTAAATACCTATTTTTAAGACGAAATAGACGGTCTAGATAATTTATTACAATATGCCCTGTTTTTCCACACTCGATAAAATACCAAACTATACCATACACCAAACTAATCTTCCCTTTTTCTTTTCTTTTTTTCCTTCTCTCCGGTAGTTTCACTTTCCAGTAAAAAAAGATCTCTTTGTTTGTAGTTATCTTGAAAAGTTTTCATCAAAAATAAAATAAAATCTGGGCCCCTTTTAAATGGACAACTGGCAAGGTATGTGTAGGCACCCATCGCTGTGTGTTCAAACTTCACATGGAGTTAGAAGAAAATAAATCTCTTTCTGTGTCTCTCATTTGAAGCCTTTCTCAGTGGTCGCATTATTCTAGAAGAAAAGCATCACCTAACTCTAAATTCCAGGGAAGACTCATCTCTCTCTAAATACTATTCAAGTGAAAACCTCTCTCTCTCTCTCTGATCTTATTTATAGCTTAGATTCTGGTGAAGTGAAACCTGCAAGTCAGAACCATGAGCATGGATGGAGAAGAAGCCATGAAGAAGAAGGATGATGATGCATCAATGGAGGAAGGTGCATTTGCAGGTGTTGAGGTCCCTAAATGGAGGGACCAAATTACAGTGAGAGGTTTGGTTGTGAGCTTTGCCATGGGGTTCCTCTTCTGCTTAATAATACAAAAGCTTTTATTGACAACAGGTATTATACCTGGATTCAATATGGCTGCTGGCTTGATTGGGTTCTTTCTTGTGAAGACATGGAATAAGCTTTTGGAGAAACCTAAATGGAGGGACCAAATTACAGTGAGAGGTTTGGTTGTGAGCTTTGCCATGGGGTTCCTCTTCTGCTTAATAATACAAAAGCTTTTATTGACAACAGGTATTATACCTGGATTCAATATGGCTGCTGGCTTGATTGGGTTCTTTCTTGTGAAGACATGGAATAAGCTTTTGGAGAAGGTGGGTGTGGTTACAAAGCCATTTACAAGGCAGGAGAATACAGTCATTCAAACTGGTGTGATTGCCTGCTGTGGAATTGCTGCTAGTGGTATGTTCTCTCTCTCTCTCGTATTGTTTAAGCTAAGGTGCTTAGTCTGATTTAGTCTCTCTTCTCCTATGCTTTGAGACAAGCTAAATCTATTTGGGCTCTCTCTTTGCTAATTATTTGATGTGGGTTTTAATTTACTCCAGGAGGCCTTGTCTATTCAACTCCACCCACTTATATGTGGCCCCTGGTCTCAGCCATCCCATGGTTGAGATGTGGCAATGTCACAAGCGATCGGACCTTTATTTTTATAAATATTTTTTAAGGGATATCCATATTAAAAAATATTACAAAAAATATTTCTGATCATAAAAAATTAACATAATACTTTTGAAAAATGGTAAGGGTATTTTGGTCATTTATTTTTATATAAAATATTTACTTTTTATTTTTTTCAGGTTTGCCCTAATTTTTTTTTTTATGGGACGCCGAAAATTTCATCAAAAAAATATTTCATAGAAAAAAATGAGAAATAAAACAGTATTTAATGTGACATTGTGGTATATGAACAATGGTACCTTTTGTTGAAAGGTCCGGTTTCTAAAACGTTGCAATCTTAAACAATACAATTAAGGGGCTCCTCCAAATTTCATCATGCAATTTTGGTGTAAAACATTTTTAGGATTTTGTGAAAATCTATTTTCATATCTAATTATAAAATTTTAAACTCAAAAAATATTCAAATCAAAGTATAAGCACAACAAAATCTTGAAAATTATAAAATTTTGGACTCAAAGAATAATCAAATAGAACTATAAGCAAAGCAAAATCTTGAAAATTGACTTTGTAGATAATTTGTTTCAAGATGCATTATTTTTTTGGACTCCAAATCTTTTTTTTATATTCATATATCTCGAAGTCGAGATGATTAATTAGAGGGTTTTTCAACATTAAAACGACCATTTCCATGGATTTTTAATGTGCATCTTTAATTCTATATTTTAAATTTGCAAACCTTATATAAAATTTTTCCTTTGTTGAATTCTGTTTTCTCTCTCTCTTATGATTCATTTTTGTTCAAAAACTCATATGGGGTTTTCTTGGTTTGTGATAAACAGGGGATATGGGACTTATATCATTGCCATGGGCGAAAGGAGCAGAAATCAAACTGGTCCAACTGATTTTTGTCCCAATGGACCTTCTAGTGTTAAGAACCCACAATTAACATGGCTCTATGCTTTTATCATCACAGTGAGCTTTGTGGGACTTTTCTCTGTTGTTCCTCTGAGAAACGTATGCTAAAGCAATGATTCCATAATAAAAGTTTACTCTTAGATCTTCATCCATGTAAAACTTGATAGGTTTTGGGGGTAATTAATTGGGTTTAATTTTTCAAATTTTTTTCAACTGTTTCTATTTTTTGTCACTTTTGCAGATCATGATTATAGATCACAAGCTCACTTACATTCTTGTGAAATTTGTAAGTTTTTTGGGCAATGAGATTCATTTCCTTTTCAACTCTTTCCATGTTTTCTCAATTTTGCAGATCATGATTATAGATTACAAGCTTATCTACCCCAGTGGGACTGCTACAGCAGTTCTTATAAACAGCTTTCACACTCCCAAAGATGAAAAGACAGCAAAGTAAGCATGTATATATATATACACCTCTGAAGCAGATATATATATATATATATATATATATATATATCATTG